>NC_056745.1:1381888552-1382129509 GCF_019279795.1 Protopterus annectens
AAAAATTATATGCATTTATATATATATATATATATATATATATATATATATATATCTATATATATATATATGTGTGTGTGTGTGTATGTGTGTGTATATGCATGGAGATTCCTGAGATTTTCTACTGTTCCAGAGATACTGGAAGGAACAAACTGGTGTTCCTCAGCAGTATTTGTTAATTGAAAGGACACATTGTGTGTGCTCGAAACTTGGCCATAAGAAAGCAGCAAAATCAAAATTAGTTACTGTGCAATCATACTAGAAAACTTTGTTCCTGAAAAAATGTGGCAGAAGGGCATAGTATTAAAAATTGGAGATTGTGTTTCTGGAAAAGTATTATTCACTGTATACCTTCTTAAGAGAAGCAAATTTTATCCCAGCAATGAGGGAATGTCAAGAGGCAGGTGTGAGATTCAAGCTGCTGTATCCATCTGTCTTCAGAGTATGTTTTTCATGGAGAATCAATTACCTTTTTTGATGCAGAGCAAGCTGAAGAGGAAGTAGTTTATCCAACAAAAGGTTAATCAGCAAGCAGGTGACTCTGCTTTTCATTCTTCTGACACTAAAGCTTTGCGATGCTGGAAAGATTCTCACTGGAAAAGAAAAATGCTTGAGCATCAGTGCAGGAGTTGACTAAAAGAATCAGGAGTACCTTGGACTTGAACCACTGTGTGGTGGTAGGAGATGGGTATAATGAAGAAAAAGACCAACAACATTGAAATTGGTGGGTAAATGGGAGACAATAAAGAATCATGTTTGTGAGGTATATTTTTGCAAGAAAGTGGCTAAGAAATGGCTGGACTTTACTGTTAAACTTGTGGGTGGACTGTAAAGCATATAATAGTGTCATTAAAATTTAGGGTATTCACTATCCCCGCTTTTAGTGTAAAACTATTTTTTGGCATTTATATAAAACATTTCATTATCAAGTGTGTTCTGTTGTAAAGCAGTTTGGCACAGTTTGTGGTCAGGAGTATTTCCAAATGTGGGGGGTTTTCAGTGACTCTTATTGAAGGAAACTGATATTTTTAGTTGTAAGAAGTATAGTATAGGATTTAAAGTAAAAAGGTTGGGCAGAAGTAAGTTTAATATAATAGTGATCTTGGCCTGCTGGAATGGGGTTAGGGTGTAAACGTATACTGATTGTATACGTAGAATTAAGGGTAAATTTCTAGATTAATGTACTAGGTTTAAGCTATAAGCAAATAGTCTTGAAAAATAAGACAAAATGATGAAAGTGGAAAATGTGCAAAGAAATTAAGCTCGTTTTCCTTTAGCACATGCTCCTTGGTGAGACAAGAAGTCTGTAGCTGAAGGCAATGTGCCAGGGGAATTGTGTTTTCTTTTTGCAGATGCATGAAGGAATCTTTGAAAAGTCCACTCCAAGTGGTTAGCTGTTTTGTCATTGCTGACTACTTTTACATGAAGATGAGTCATCTGCAGGTGCAAGCAATTGATTAAGTTCTGAGCATTATTTTCTGATGAAAATGCAAAATTTAAAGGTAGAATGAGAGATCAATGGCAAAAATGAAGTTTGAAATTGTGAATTGAGAGTTTCACAATATGCATTTAAAGGTAGCTAGCATACAAGCAATTTTTCACATCAGGGGAGGGTAAAAAGGTAAAAGGACAGATCACCATCAGTGTAAGTGGGAATACAGGCTGTAACATTTACTTAATTTTAGTTTTGGTTGTACTTTTGGTTGTATCTGTTGATTTGGGGCATTATTTCCTGTCTGGAGGGTTAAAATAAATTTGTTGAAAATGTGTATAGTTGTATGTGCCCTAAGTTAGGGGATGAGGGTTTTCTGAAATGTGTTTAGTTTTTTTTTTCTTTCAGGGTTTTCATTTAAGCAAAAAGCCTTTAAATATAGGTTCAAATGGAGATGAAAATAAACTGTATAATAAAAATCAGCATGTTAAACTGTTTGCCGGTAAGACAAAGATTGGAAATGTGCATTCTAAAAAGCTGTCCTGTATAATAGGTGGGAACAGTAGGTTAGCTTAATGGCTATTCTATCCACATCACAGTAGAGAGTCTATTATCTGAACTAATTAGGGCCTAGCGTAGTTCGGATAATCAAATATATAATTGAACCGGATAAAAAAAAACTAGAATTTTTTTTTTTTTGCACGCAGGAATACACTTTTCAACCATTCAGAGATTCCAGTGGACAGTAAAGAATATTTTTCACACACAAGCTGGCTACATGTTCAAAAAAATGCCCAAGCAAATATGTTTGTTTGCATAGTCAGACTTTGATTTTTTCCTACCCAAAAACTAGAAGGCTAGTTCGGATAATTGATGTTTTGGATAATCAACTCTGCACTGCATTATGAAATATTAATGACCTTACACGTATATGCAAGAAGGGAAGAGTATTAAATTAAGAAATGCAGAGTGCAAATAGCAATTCTACAGGAGACAATTTGGAAAGAAATGAGCATGTGAATTTGAAAAGGATATTCAGCAGAATATCTGGGAGAAAGGAAAATAAGTAATTTCTAGAGGGGCTCTGTTAGGGATAGAAAAGTAAAAAGGCAATATATTAACAAAAAAAGACATCTTTAGTGTATTATCACTTAGGACATAGGCAATCATAGACTTATATAAATGAAAACAAACCATACTGACTCACTTTCATTTGCCAACCGTATACATTTAATTTTCTATACAGTTATTGCCAATCAAACATTACATAGCTCATTCAATTCCTATCTTCCCTTAAACCTCATTCCTCCTCCAAATCGTTATTCTGCATGTATTGTTTCTATAATTCCCATTATTTCTATGTAATTTGCTCCTACTTTTTCTGAAAATCCCATTTCCAGTTTCTCTGTTGCTATATTCACTCTTCCAATATGGTTGGTTTAGACTTTGATTTCTATTCTCTAATTGCAGTTTTGTTAGCCACCATAATTAAATTCAGCAAGGCCTTACTTTGTCTAGGCATTTCAAATTCTGTATCACAGCTCATAAAATCATTTCATTGGTTGCACCAATTTGCTTACCCAGTATTTCTGACAGAGTAACCTACAGGGAATTTTTTTTTAAGTGTCAACTCATTACACTCCCCAAAAATGTTCCCTATTACCTCTTTTTTCCCCATCCTACTGCCAACATTTGCTGTGTACCTGAGGAAAAATTCTTTGGAGTCTGCTTGGTGTATAGAAATACCTATTCATATGTTTCCAAGCAAAAATTCTAAATATTCTAAACTTTGTTGCACATTGGGGAAGCCATGAGTATTTCCTTGTATTGTTTCTTTCTAAATTGCTCATCCACTCTTTCTTCCCAGTCCTTTCTAACCTCCTCATATTGATTCCTGTAGTTATGCAGTATTTTATATGCCCTTCTAATTCCTTTTTTTAACAGTAGCTTCCATTCTAGATTCTACTAAACACTCTACCAATGCTGGTAGTCACTTAAGATCCCTCTATCAATCCTTGATAGGGAAGGCAGTCTTTAGCTTGCAGTCCAAATATATTATTGGCCTCGTCCCATTCTTTTCTTTCCTGTTGTAATTATTTTTTCCCAATACCTTTTTCCCTTTGCCAGTTTTTTGCATAAATTCCATCACCCTCTTGCCTGTTTTCCATACCACAGTTGCAGTCATCCCTATAGACTCTCCTTTCTCAATTCCCATGTTGGAATAGTTCTTATACTTTCTGCTACTTGAGTATAATCTGTATGTCTGTTCTCCTTAATGATTTTCATCCAAAATCCCAATCTCATTTCTTGAGCCCCCACCCAAGTTTCTTCATCATGACATTTCACTTTGAATTCTAAATTACTGCTTGTGCTATGAATAGAAGCCTCAACTATGTGGCTCTGAAATATCCCTTTAAACCAGGTAATCCCAAACCACTTTGTTCTGTTGGAAAGATCAGTTTATCCCACTTGATTCTTGCCCTCTTCCCCAGCCAGATAAAATCCTTCAAGTCTTTAATTGCTAGCCACAACTTCTGTGGTTGCTAACAATTATAAACAAATTAAAGCACTGAAAACCACTACAAGGAACCATCTCTTTATTGTGCAATAGAGACTGTTCCTTGTAGTGGTTTCCATTGCTTTATGTTTTGTTATTTTTAGACTTATCCATTTTGAATTACTGGATTTGCAACCATTTCACTGCTGCTGTTAAAAATATGCTTGACCTGTTTGTAAAAGGGACTAAAAACGTTTCACTGCTTGTATCTTGGTATCCATATCCATAAAGCACAGCTTCCAGTTTCAGTTTTTGTATCTTTTTTAGTTTCTTCCCACATATCCTTAGCTGCCATAACAGAATCCTTTTTAACCCATAGTTCTAAGTGCTTCATTTTATCATGTCACCGTAAATATGAGCATTGTTGAACCACTTTTTGTGCAGGTACATAGTTTAGAACTGTTCCCTTTGTATTATCTTCATTAATTTTATATTCCAAAAAGACTTTAAACTGTCTTAGAAGGTTGCACAACACTGAAATACCCTTTTTTGATTTGATGGGGTACAAAATATCTGCAAATAAACCACACTTTTCTTGATTGCCACACCAATTATATCTTCAAATTTGAGTCCCTTATTTTCTTTTCCAGTGGTTCTAAATATAAATTCTATAAAGTGGAAAGAGGGACACCCCTGCCTAGTTCTTCTGTTTAAATAAAACTTATCAGAGGGGAACCCCCACTTCAATATTCACCTCTTATCCCTCATATATCCTTCTAATTAACCTTATCCCAGTGTGTGCAGATGCCTCCATCGCCCTACTCAAAATCAAAGCTTACGGTGTCAAATGCTTTATCTGCATCATGACCCACCAACAGTGGTATTTTCTTGCATCTGTTCCCCTCTGGGTCATCACTGTTCTATTAATGTCGGATGTCCCCCTCCCCAAAACCACATTGATCCTTGTCTGTAATTTTTGGCAATACTTTTGCTATTGCTTTAGCCATTGTAGACGTACACACTTTATAATTATAGTTTAGAATTGAAATGGCCCTATATGAAGCTGCATCTGATGGGTCTTGACCATCTTTAGATATTAACAGCCACTACAGCTTTCTTCCAGGATGTTAGTGCTTCTCTTCCTTTTAAAATATTGGGTACTTTTCCCATTATCGGAGCAACAAGTCCTTCCTAATTTCATTTCGTTTTCACAGGACAGTCTCTGACTAACTAGATGGAAATGAAAAGTGATGCTCAGCCAAATGGGAAAGAAATGAAGCACCGTGGGAGTGTCTAAACATATTAACTGGTTACAAAGTGCAAAAATTCAAGTTTACAAAAATGTTAATAGTTCATAAAGAGAAAATATTACGACTCATTCATACCACACACTCGCATGCACATTCCCTTCTAGGGATGTTGAAAAGCCAGTGCATTACAGGTATATGTTAAAGACCACTAACACCACTATAGTCTATTTTGGGGGGGGGGGGGTTGACTAATTGAGACTGTGGTTTCCATTAAAAAAAAAAAAAAAGATATGCGCAAGCCTGTTTCAAAGTGTGACCATGGCATTTACCTGTTATTTCACACAATGCGATTAATGTGTGTCCCATGTACATATACCTCTCAACTCTCTCTTGCTGTCTGCTCAAACCCCTCCTCATTCTCTACAACTGGCAGTTTTAGGAGAAAGGTGTGGTCGATCACTCTTAATAAATAACGACAATCATTTGAGTTATACACTTGTTTTTCTCCGAATAATGCATGCTAATTCACATCCTATTAAACCCTGTTGGCATGCATTATTCAGAGTAAAACAAGTCTAAGTCAAATGATTATTACATGTGATTGACCACACTTAATGAAATGGAAAATAAGTGTGTGGTACCTACTTCAGCAGCAGCTGAATGATCAACGTTATAATGAGCGCTAGGATTCCAAACGCTCATTATGACTGTTGCCCCGATAACGGAAAAGTACCAAATATTGTTTACCAAAACCTTCCAGATTTTTATCACTTTCTTCCCTCTTTGCTTCCAGACTTCCACAGGAATACCATCTATTCCCAGAGACTTTCCTGTAGATTGATTTATATATCACCAGTTCTACCTAACCATTAATAGTCTGTTCTACCTCTTACCTTGGCATATTTAATTATTCCATAAATATTTCTATTTGTACATTTCTTTATTTCCATATTTCTCTGCTTTTTACAGATTTCCATAAAGTTTCTGACATTTCTAATAACTCAACAGGATCCCTGGTTATTTTCCTTGTTATAGGTTCCCTAATCTTAGCAAAAACCTTTTCTACTTTCTGTTGCCTGAACCATTGTGCTAAAAGCTTTTGTGCTCTGGAGTTATGAAAAAGAGTTGCTTAACAGCAGACTTTCTAAAGTCCCTTATTTTTTCATTTGGACTCCGCAGTTGGCTGCCTGTCTTGAGAGTCCCTCTATTCTGCAATATTTTAACCTGTCAATGCTTCTAAATTCTGGCTGCTACTTAACCATATGTCATTTTCATTTTATCCTTGCATGTCTGGGTCAGAGCCCACAGATCTGAATCTGCCATTATAATAGCTTGTGGCAACCAAAAAGCTGTCTTGCACCCTCCCTTACTCAAAATACATCTCTCCCAGTCACCTCTGATCTTGTTTTCCCTTTCAGACGTGGTCATCTCTGACAGCTCTTGAGCAGTTAAGGTTTTTATCTGTATTTATATTATCTTTCTCTTATAATTCTGGAAAATCTTTGCCTTTTTGATCTTTTCAAAGCGTTTTTTCTTTCTTTGAGTTTTACTTGATTTTCTTGGTATAGTAAAACTTTCTTCCCATTTTCCTTTCCCGCCCTCCCCTTCACTAGTCTTATTCTTTAAAAAAAAAATAGTAGTTTGTGTTTCTCCTTAGGTTTTTTGATAGTTGATATCTAGTTGTGCTGTTTTTCTTGTTTTCTTTCTTTGAGTGTTCTCTTCCCCGACAGTGGCAGAAAAGCCAGGCAAGCTGGCTGGCTTTAAAAAATCTAAGTGCAGTCAAAATCCTGATCAGTGACTTGCACAGTATGTGTGTTTATTGCATTGGTCCATCCCATCTCCAGGAGGACTGTGACATTTGTAAATCTTTTAATCACAGAGCTCTAGTAGAGCGTAAAATAAGTATTTTGAAAGGCATGTTGCGGTTCTCCTTTGGGAAGGCCATTTCTGGCACAGACTAGACTGATTTATTCTATAAATCTGGACGCTCTAGCCCAGTTTCCTCCCCGTCATCCAGAGGTTTGGACAGAGGGAGAAAAAGGCCTTTGTGTCTGAATGTTCCTGCGGTGCCAACTCAAAAACTTGCCAGACACTTGGATCCAAAGGAGGCCTCTTTGGATCCCACAACTTTGATGACTACATCAGATCCGGTAGCTTAAAATCAGTGTGTATTTTTAAGGATAGGTTAGATCCATAGCTGTTGGATCTGATGGGGAGGTCATTTAAGTCTGTTTTCCCCAGGACTCTGTATTCCCCATCTATATATCTGGTTCCATCCAGGGTTCCTTTGCATTTTTTAGAAAGGTCACTATCAGCATCCTCGACTCACTCCACTAGAAGCCTTATAGAAGATGTGGAGAGGATGGGTAAAGAAGATCCTCTGGGTACAAGGCTTTACAAGGCCCCCTTCAGCTCCTACCCTCAAGGGTCAGGCATTCCAAATCTCATCACCCTGTTTCATGTTTCTCTTCCAACCCCACTGGACATTTCAGAGTAATCTGGTCCGATCCACCTGATTGTCTACACTGGAGCTGAGGATCCTTCCTTCAGCTCCAACTCGTGCTCAAAGCTTCTCTGCCCATTCTGAGCCGGGAATCCTGCCCATCTACCTTCTGGGTGACCCTGCCTACTGATGAGCCCAAGTTGATCTCTCACCGGGTGTGGGAACTCCAGACTCCATTGAACCAGCTGACTGCAGACCAAATAAAATAACGTCTGAAGATAATTTTTGATCAAGAGATGTTCCAGTAGATGCCATGGTCGAGGCGGTGGCCACAAAGAAAGAGCTTGCTGAGGGAGAGTTCTATGATCCATCCTTATCCATCCTCCTAATAAGGATTCTAGGATGATGGATGGATGTGGAAACCATGTGTTTTCTTCAGCGACCTTTGCCCTGAGAGCCTTGAATTCTTTCTCATTTTACCAGACTGCAGAGAGATCTGATCAAGGAGCTCACAGATATTCTAACAGGAGCCGTGTTTGAAGAGGCTCAGGCTTCCATTACCTCACAGCTGGCCACCCTACATTTTATTGCAAACTCCTCCATGGGGCTCGTTTTGCATGCAGCTGCGGGCTCAGATATCTCTGAGGAGGCAGGCCTGGATGAGCTTGTACGACTTTGAGCCTTTTAAGTCTTTGTTCATCAACTCTTGTTTGACAGCACTTCCCTATTTGGTCCAAAGGTTAGCGATTAGCGATATGCTATCCAGGTGCAAGCAAGATAGGAAGACCCTTTCTGCTATGAACATTTGTTTTTTTCACTTCCCAGAGACCATATTCTTAAAGTCAGAGGAGGTGGAAAATTGTGGTTTGGAAAAATCACAAGGGTCTTTTCCTCAAGCACATGGTGAAAATTCCCCCAGACGCAGAGGAGGGAACAATGACTGAAGATGCCGCTCTTGGAGCAGGGGTGCTGAGCATCAAGGGTCCAGAGATGCATTCTTTGGGGAAACCCTTCCAGTGCTTCTGAATGGAGGCCTGATTGCTCTTCTCTGGAGACTATCTGGCTCGACTATCCCTGCACGTGAGACTCTAGCAAAAAGCAATAAATGGGTGCAGAGGATAATATCCAGAGGATACTATATCCCCTTTTCCAGTCCACTGCCAAAGCAAAAAAAACTCCCGGATGTTCCAGTCAAAGGGAGTGAGCAGTCATTCAGATACAAAAGTTGCTGGACAAAAGTCATCCAAGAAGTTCACCAGCCCAGAGGATCCGGTACGGAAAGTTCTTTTCAATGCCAAAAAAGACAGGGGACTGGTGACCAATATTGGATCTCAGCAGACTAAACAAATCAGTTTGGCGGAGCAAGTTCCAGATGGTTATGGTTAAGTCCATCTTTCTATTCTTGGAAAAGGCCAATTGGATGTGCTGTGTAGATCTTCAGGATGCATTCTACCATATAAAGATGGACAGGCGATCCAGAAGTCATTTGTGCTTCTGGCTAGGAGCCAGTCACTACCAATTCACAGTACTGCTGTTTGGCATTACTACAGCCCCCAGAGTGTTCACCAAATGTATAGCAGTAGCAGCACCTCACTTGAGACGATTCTGGGTGTTTCCATATCTAGACTGGCTCATCAATGCCCCAACCAGGCATCTACTTCTACATGCAAGAATGAATGATCTTCAGACTTGCTCTTTGTTAGGTATCACAGTAAATTACGAAAAGTCAAACCTAGACCCCTCAAGAATTGGACTCCATAGGAGCAAACAAACACAATTGAAATGGTAACATGCCTTCTGTCATCAAGAGTGGTGACTAAGATCAAGTCAGAAAGTTAGTACACAATTCAAGGATATCTGCTTCAACAGTACTTCAGCGCTTGGGGTCTATGGCAGCAGCAGTAATACTGGTTCTGTCGGTCTTCCAGTCAGAATAAAACAGACAAGCAGCTTTATTACAAACACATTCATCAAGAATGAGACTTTGTGGGGGGCGTGGCCAAGGATGAACACAGGATAGCAGCAGATTTCTTCAGCTCCACCAATTTCATTACACTGACAGGAATTAATTACTTAAAAAATTAATTTTTGAAGTAATTTTCTTTCTAAATACGTTTGTTTTATATAGTCCTTGAACTATATCTAAAAAAGAAAGGAAATCTTAACAATATTCCTGTCAGAAATCACTGTGGAAATGTTCCTGTCAGTTTATCAGTCTGAAATGAGTTCCAGTAAGACAAATTCTCAAGACTCCAGCATCAAGAAAGAACTTCAGTCTCTGATAATTATAATCCAGCAACTTACTGATAAAATGGATACTAAAATAGACACCTTCATAGAAAAAACTACAAAACAAATAGACCTGTTACATACAGACCTGCAACAACAGAAGAACCAGATGACAGGCATAGAAGAAGCTGTGAATGACATGGAAAATAGAATCCAAGAAGAGGAAATCAACATTGAGTTTCTGCTGAAACAAAATGCACATTTACAAACAAAGCTGGATGACCTGGAAAATAGATCTAGGCGCAATAACATTAGGATTTTTGGACTGCCAGAAAATATTGAAGGTAACAATATTACTTCTTTTTTAACAACTTGGCTCCCTAAAACTTTAGACTTACCAGAAGCATTCTCTTTTGGTATCGAAAGAGCACATAGATCTATAGCTAATACTAACTCTAACAAAAAATATCCTAGATCAGTTATAGTTAGATTTCTATCATCTTTTGATAGAGATGGTTCTTAAATCTGCTTGGGCTAAAGCTCCTGTTAAGATTAATGAGACAACTGTGCGTTTTGACAATGACTATTCTTCCATGGTAATAGCTAAAAAAAAGTTTTTCTGCCACTAAGGGAGCTTAAAAAAGCACAGTTTAAAACATACCTTCTGTTTCCTGCCAAGCTTAAAATCTTCCTTCCTGATGGTCCTAAGGTTTTCGATGATTTAGACTCTGCTTTACTGTTTGTCAAAGAAAAAAGGATTTTGGATAAAATAGAAGAAATGGAATGGGCTAGTTCTTCATTAAAGAGATTGGCAACTGAAGCTTCGTGGAAGACTTCAGAGAAGAAGAGACTAAAAAACAAATGATTTGTTATATGTTTTTTTCTCTCTCATCATTTTAGTTCATTATTAATCTTTTTGAATATAGTTCCTGCATTTCCAGAAAGCCCCAAATATTTTGGAAAAGATTTAATCAAAGTTATTCTCTATGTGCAAAGAAATGTTTTGTTTCATAACCAGTCAAAATACCTGAAGATTTAATGGCAAGCTGTGATTCAATTTGTTTCTCTTTCTGAAAAGAAGTAAGGTTAGTAATTTGATACATTTTTTTATCTTTACCTTTTTTTTCCTTTTATTATTTTCTTTGTTTAAACAATGACATTCTATTTAGATTATGTAGTGGGTAAAGGGTGGGGGAGGGCAGGGAGAGAACAGTAATGAAAATATCATTAATAGAATAATAACATTTATTCCTTTTAAAAGTTTTTATAAGTTCTTCAAATGCTATTTCTAATTATACTTTCTTGATTATACTGCTTATGCCTGTTTGTAAATAATCTGTTATGCTTTAACTAATAATCAGAACTAAATAAGAGTAAATAATATGTTTTATTTTTAACTCTATTAATATAAACAGTAAGTGACATTCCATTGTATATACTTCTTACAGCTTTCTCTTACATTTTTTTATTTCTGCCTCACTCCCTTTTATTTTCTACTCTTTTTCTTTTCTTTATTAATATATAGAAATGCTTTTGATTGTGTGGGCACAGTGAATAATAGGGTTTGTATGAAAATTGAGTTGGGAGAAGAATGTTGAGATGTTCTTCATCTCACATTGCTGCAGTCCTTACATATGGGTAGTCCGCTGTCCTCGGTCGGCCCGAATACCAAAGTATTAGGCTGACGTCGGTCATGGGCGCTCAGATCTGACATCAGAGCGTCAGGGTATAAAAGCGCATGACCGACGTCATATCCTCAGTCTTTTTTGCCGCATGGTCCGATGCAGAAGCAGCGTTGCAAGTGCCGCTCGCTCTGAAATTTTCGATTCTGAGTTTCAGACCGAAACCAAGTTGGCTAAGTACCCGCTGGGGAATATTTTTGTTTTTCTTGCCTCAGTTAATTCCGGATGTCAGAAAAAGTGAATAATTGTATTTCTTGTGGGAAACAGATACCGCATAGGGATTATCACTCTCTTTGCATTCCTTGTTTGGGACCGGACCACGACGTAGTCGGGTGTCGGTTTTGTGCTAGGTTTAATAAGCGCACTATAAAAAGAAGGTTAGATTGTGCTAGGTTAGTCTTTGGTAAGCGGTGTAATTATAATATGCCGCCGGATCCTCCGACGCCCGCTTCCACGAAGAAGCGCAAAGACAAATCCTTGAAACCTAGACAGGTTGATTCGTCCGTTTCGGACGCCGGTCCTGCAGAAACTACAGTGGAGCAGGTGGATCCGGCTGAAGTTTCTGTTGAGTCTCAGGGGGAAACTTTGATTTTGCAGGATGTGGCCTCACAGGAGTCAGGTCAAGCTGAAGGGGCCTTTCAGGTTACTGTTCTCCCTTCTATGCCTAAGGTGGTTAGGCCTTCTGCTACTATTTCTAAGGCTTCTTCTAAGGGCAGGTCTGTTTTGCCTTCCTCTGGTGTCCCTCCAGGTACTTCAGGGTCTGTGCCTAAAAAGCACATGCTTAAAATGGCAGAAGATTTGATTACTTTAATTAGAGGTTCTATGCCCCCTCCTGATAAGAGGCCCAGGGTGGAGCCAGAGTTGGAAAGTTTGGATCAGGCCTCAGATGACTCAGACTCTTCTGCTGAAGATATTCAAGATTTTCCCCTTATTCGATTCTGATGCAGAGGATTCCACTCCTTCTGCTTCTCCTCCAGAGGATTTTTCATTTTCAGAAACTCTGCATTCCATGAGGGAGCATTTTAAGTGGGAAGGACAGGATTTCTCTGATTCACGGAAGAGGCTTAGGGAATTCTTGTTTTACCACAGCATAGACCCTTGGCTATACCTCCTGTTTTGGATGTTGATCAAGATGGAGGCTTCCCTTAATCCAGATTCTTTGCCTCCTGCGCCAGTTAAACCGGACAGGTATTACAGGGTGTCTGAGGCTCATAAATATCTGTATAAGAGTCCTAGGGCGGACCCAGAAACTATTAGTCAGGGGCCTAAGGGTGTTAGAGCTTCTGTTGTAAAGAATCCGGTTCCTCTAGATAAGGAAGCTAGAGCTTTGGATAGATGGGGTAAGAAGGTGTATACCTCTTCTACTTTAGCAATGAGGGCTTTAAATTGCCAGTTTCATATGTTGAAATATCAGAATTTCCTCCTTTCTCAGCTAAAATCTAAAGTGGATGCTTTGACAGAGGGCATAGAGTGTAAAGAATTGCAAGATTTAGTACATGTCTCTGTACAGGTGGGTAAGCATTCTTTGCAGTGTGGTTTTGATGCTGTACAGGCCTCTTCTAGGGTGGCTGCCACTGGTTCAGTTCTTCGTAGGCACGCCTGGCTTAAGGATCAGAATTTGTCCGAGCATGTTAAAACTAGAATTCTGGATGCCCCTTTACAGTCTGAAGTTTTGTTTGGTCCCCCTGTGGAGTCGGTTTTGAAGAAAATGGAAGACAAGGCTAAGTCCATGCAGACTGTTAAAGATTTTTGCAGGTGCAACCTCCAAAGTTTAGTAGAAATTGGCCTACTAAGGGGTGGACCTACCCTTCTTCTGATTCTCAGTCTAGGGGTAGATCTAGACGTGGCAGGGGCAGAGCTCACAGTACATTCAGGCCTAGAACTTGGAGTTCACCTGCACAATCTGCAGGTGAGGGCAGGGGCCAGTCCTTTCGTAAACAGGCCCAATGACCTGCATTTTCAGCTGCCAGATTCTTCTTCCCTGGCAGCTCCTTTGGGAGGAAAGTTAGCACTCTTCAAGCAAAACTGGCTTTTAGTCACCCAGGACAAATGGGTATTGGACATTATAAACCGAGGCTACAAGTTCTATTTCCATACATTGCCTCCTTTCAAAGGCATGCCAGACGTACCTCCTCGGCAAAGGATAGAGGCTCACAAGCAGATTTCTTTACTTCTTCAAATAGGAGCTATACAGCCAGTTCCTCTGTCAGAAGTGGGACTAGAATTTTATTCTCGCCTGTTTCTAGTACCAAAGGAAGGGAACACGTGGAGACCAATTTTGGATTTATCTATCCTCAACACTTATCTGGACATTCCAAAGTTCAAAATGCTGACGTTACAACAGCTTTTACCTCTGTTGGGAAAAGATCACTGGATGGTAACTATGGATCTCAAAGAGGCTTATCTTCATGTTCCTATCAGGCCCAGTTGCAGGAGGTACCTGTGTTTTTGGGCTGGAAATTTACATTATCAGTTCTCTGCATTGCCCTTTGGCTTATCTACTGCGCCCAGAGTGTTTTTCAGGTTAAGAGGAATACAGATTTATCCTTACTTGGACGATTGCCTGATTATTGCACAACACAAAGACGAACTTCTGCAGCATCTACAGTATGTGATGGTAGTGTTAAGATGCCTAGGGTATTCTGTGAACGAAACAAAGTCCAGTCTAGTACCCTCTCAGGACATGTGCTTTCTGGGTGTGAGACTGAATGCAGCTTCCCAGATGGCCTTTTTGACCCCGGACAAACAAAGAAACCTTTCTCTTTATTTCCATCAAATGTCTCTACAGTCCAGGCTGACTGCAAGGACAGTCCTTCAAGCCTTGGGGTTCATGGCATCTTGTATTCTGGTGCTTCCCAATGCCAAATTGCATATGAGGAAGCTTCAATGGTATCTCAAAAATGTATGGACACAACACTGCCAAGATCTAGACACTGTCATTCAGATAATTCCTTGCATTCAGAAAGAATTTTTGTGGTGGGCTCAGGAATGTCACCTAAACAAGGGACTCTGTGACCCGACCAGAGGCGAGTCAGATTCTAACGACAGATGCCTCGGACAAGGCTTGGGGAGCACACCTCAATGGAAAATGGGTGCAAGACACGTGGCCTGTCAGACTTCAACATTTGCATATCAACTTGAAGGAGATGTTAGCAGTCCAATTTGCATTGATGGCTTTCAAGGATTTACTTCACCCAGGACAGGTGTTGATTCAAACAGACAACACTACTGTCATGTGGTACATCAACAAGCAAGGGGGAACCCATTCGTACCCTCTATGCAGGCAAGCGATGATTTTGTGGGAGACTGCTCTCAGTTTACACCTCAATCTTCAGGCAAGGTTTCTACCAGGAGCACAGAACTCCTTAGCGGATGTGTTGAGCAGACAAATTGTGGATCCTCACGAGTGGAAACTGGATCCTCATGTATTTCAAAAGTTGACAGTGTTATGGGGGACTCCAGACATAGATCTGTTCGCTTCTCCACTAAATTACCAGTTGCCAAAGTTTTGCACAAAAATGTTTCATCCCACAGCTTGGAAAGTGGATGCTCTATCATTCAGTTGGAGCAATCTTCATGTCTATGCCTTTCCACCTCTGCCTCTCATTCCCAAGGTACTCCTGAAGGCCAGAAAAGACAAGCCATCCATGATTCTGATAGCCGGATTGGCCTCGACAGCACTGGTACCCACTACTGAGGAGTTTGGTACGGAGCCTCCATGGCCTCTGCCTTTGATTCCGCATCTTTGTCTCAGGAGGGCAATCACTTCCTCAATGTCAAGATTCAGTCTCTGCATCTCACAGCCTGGCATATTCTGTTTTAGACCCTGGAGGGTCTCAGCTTCCACAACAAGTTTTGAATGTTATTTTGGAGGCCAGAAGGCCTAGTACAAGGAAAGTTTACGCTGATAAATGGAGGAGATTTTTCTTTGGAGCAAAGCGAAGGACTTTGTTTCCAAGCCTGATTTAAGTGTTTCTCTTCAATATCTTACTGAGTTATTGGACAAGGGTTTGTCTTTCTCCTCGATAAAGGTTCATGCTGCAGCCATTTCTGCTCACTATGACTGTGACCCTCCTTTATTTTCCCATCCTTTGTTTAAGCAATTTCTTAGAGGGGCAAAGAACATAAGACCCCCACGTAGAGCTCCTACTCCTGCTTGGGATCTCAATTTTGTGTTGGAAAAGCTTACTCTACAACCTTTTGAGCCTGCAGCTACGGCCGAGTTAAAGTATTTATCATGGAAGACTGCTTTTTTGTTGGCCATTACCTCTGCAAGAAGGGTTTCTGAATTACAGGCCCTTATGGCAGTGGAACCTTTCATGATTTTTCATAAGGATAGGGTATCTTTGCGTACTAATCCTTCCTTTATGCCGAAAGTGGTTTCTAGTGTGGCCTTGAACCAAACTATTCATTTGCCTACTTTTTATGCAAACCCCCAAAATAAAGGGGAGAAGATTTTGCATACTTTGGATATTCACAGGCAGTTGCGTTATTATTTGAGCAGAACCAAGGGGTTCAGGCAGTCTCAGCAGTTGTTTGTTTCTTTTGCTTTGGGTTCTCAGGGGAAACCGGTTTCAAAACAAACTATTTCTAAATGGATTGGGTTTTGTATTTCTTTCTGTTATTCCCATCATGGTAAGGAGATTCCGGCTGGAATCAGACCTCATTCCACTAGAGCTACTGCCACTTCTACTGCCTTTCTTAGGGGGGTAGCTACAAAAGATATTTTGGAAGCAGCCACTTGGAGTTCAGTACATACTTTTTCCAAGCATTACCACCTTCCTCTTTATTCTAAGTCTAGGGCTGGATTTGCCACTGCAATATTACAGGGCATTTTAGCAGCCCCTAATGCTTTATGATTTTGCCATCCTCCCTTTACCTCTGCTTTGGGATTCTACCCATATGTAAGGACTGCAGCAATGTGAGATGAAGAACATAGTACAGTTTTGTACCTACCATAAATGTAGATGTTCGAAGATCCACATTGCTGCAGTCCAATTTACCCTCCCTCCTTCCCCTCTGTAGTTTGGCATGGTTATATGGTTTGGGTGATGGTTGTTGTTGGGCATGTTTTGGGAGGTATCCTGTTTTTGGGCTGTGGCCTTTCTTTTTAGGGTCTTCTGACATCTGGGGCAAGAAAAGACTGAGGATATGACGTCGGTCATGCGCTTTTATACCCTGACGCTCTGATGTCAGATCTGAGCGCCCATGACCGACGTCAGCCTAATACTTTGGTATTCGGGCCGACCGAGGACAGCGGACTACCCATATGTAAGGACTGCAGCAATGTGGATCTTCGAACATCTACATTTATGGTAGGTACAAAACTGTACTTTTTATTGCTTGTTGGTAATTTTGGGCTTAATTTCACTTACATAGAGGCTGTAATGATCTGTGGAATACATTGTGAAGGTTTTGTCATGTTTAGATGCATTTACACTGCTAAATGAATGTTTGTCACTAGTTTTTAATAAGTTTCCCGCCAAAATGTTGAGAGACAATCTGAGATGTGGGCTGTCTCATGCACAGTGTTCATGAGTTACTTCAGAAGCTTCAGCTCACAGAATTCTCAGAGAAACTGAAAGCAGTTAGTATAACCTTTGACATAGTTATCACACTGACACACCACAGATTCAGGAAAATACTCTATTCATAAAATGTCAGTTATAATGTTTTGTTTCATAACCAGTCAAAATATCTGAAGATTTAATGGCAAACTGGGATTCAATTTGTTTCTCTTTCTGAAAAGAAGTAAGAGGCTGTAATGGTCTGTGGAATACATTGTGAAGGTTTTGTCATGTTTACATGCATTTACACTACTAAATGAATGTTTGTCACTAGTTTTTAATAAGTTTCCCGCCAAAATGTTAAGAGAGACAATCTGAGATGTGGGCTGTCTCATGCACAGTGTCCATGAACTACTTCAAAAGCTTCAACTCACAGAATTCTCACAGAGAAACTGAAAGCAGTTAGTATAACCTTTGACATAGTTATCACACTGACACACCACAGATTCAGGAAAAATACTCTATTCATAAAATATGCCAGTTATAATGAGTCTAAATGATGTAGTTTCTTGTAGTAAGTAAATGTCTTATTTTAGAAGGCATAGAAAATGAAACATTTATTTAAATGTTTTTGAAAATCTACTTAGCAGCATAATAATCTGTTAAAAATTTGTGTTCCAAACATATACTTTACTATAACTCATTTAATTCATCTGATTGACAAGCATAAATAATCTTATAACTCTATTCTGGAAGAAATGTCATGTGATATATTTTAAAGCAGTAGGTTAGCATGATTGTAAAATCTGGTCACTAAAATGTGTTTGCTGTGCATTATTTTGTATAAAGCAGACAGATTTATTCTAGGGACAGCAAGTAGGATAGTGCTCAACAAAGACACAACTCAGTGAGATCAGATATATATATATATATATATATATATATATATATATGTGTGTGTGTGTATATGTGTGTGTGTGAGTGTGATGGGTTTTTTTTTTATATAATAATGCAAGTGTTTCTGGGAATCTGCATAACTATCCAATATGATTTATAATAATTTCTATGAATACAATATTTTACTCTATTGACAAAATGAATGTTTGCCACAAGTTTTAATAAGTTTCCGCCAAAATGTTAAGGGAGACAATCCGGGATGTGGGCTGTCTCATGCACAGTGTCCATGAACTACTTCAAAAGCTTCAACTCACAGAATTCTCACAGAGAAACTGAAAGCAGTTAGTATAACCTCTGACCTAGTTATCATACTGACACACCACAGATTCAGGAAAAATACTCTATTCATAAAATGTCAGTTATAATGAGTTTAAATGATGTAGTTTCTTGTAGTAAGTAAATGTCTTATTTTAGAAGGCATAGAAAATGAAACATTTATTTAAATGTTTTTGAAAATCTACTTAACAGCAGCATAATAATCTGTGTTAAAAACTTCTGTTCCAAACATATACTTTATTATAATTCATTTAATTCATCTGATTGACGAGCATAAACAATTTTATAATTCTATTCTGGAAGAAATGTCATGTGATATATTTTAAAGCAGTAGGTTAGCATGATTGTAAAATCTGGTTACTAAAATGTGTTTGCTGTGCATTATTTTCTATAAAGCAGACAGATTTATTCTAGGGACAGCAAGTAGGATAGTGCTCAACAAGGACATAACTCAGTGAGATCAGATATATATATATATATATATATGTGTCTGTGTGTATGTGTGTGATGGCTTTTTTTTTTAATAATGCAAGTGTTTCTGAGAATTTGCATAACTATGCAATATGATTTATAATAATTTTTATGAATACAATATTTTACTCTATTGACAATAATGAGTTTAAGTAAATGCTCATATACAAACAATTCAAGATTTTTTTTTGGAAGCTGTTAATAGTATTCACATGACAGAAAATAGATGCATCTTAATATATGTAATGTCTGAATCATATTAGCCAAAGTTTTTGATTTAAATGAATGTTAGAACCTAATTTTCTCTCCTCTTGATTTCTAACATCAAGATTATTTGAATGCTATTTGAATACAAGTGTTATATATTACATAGATCTATATAGTAGTATGAACAGTTTTTAAAAAAAAAAAAGTTTATTTTAGTTTATATGATGCTGTTTTACCAAATGTGTAGTTTTGTCTTGATAGATAATTGAATTGAAAACTGTTAACCTCAGTTAAATATAACTAGTATTAAATTGATAAGGTAGTAGCTGAGGTACTGCTGCTTAGGGTAGGGGGTTAACTTTAGTAAATACTACTCTAAGTTGGAGTTTTCAACTCCAGGCTGGATGCAAGGTTTAATCCTTACATTATTTTCACTTGTTCATTGTTATATGTATATAGTTTTGACATCCACAATATATTTTGTACACTCATTGTCACTACAAACAAAATTGAATCCTATACAAAATCCCATAAGAGATTTAATAAATACAGCTATATTTAAAGGTACATCTAAAAGAGGAGATGTAACATTATTTATCTTGTTATTTGTTATTTCGATCATAAGATTCTTGAGTTTTAAAAATGCCAAATGACATCTTTAAAAGGAATTTCTTTAAACATTAATGGATTGAATAATCCGTGTAAAAGGGCAAGCCTAATAAGATACATTAATTTACACAAGGCCAATCTAGTCTTCCTGCAAGAAACCCATCTCTTGAAAAAAGATATTGATAAACTAGCCACTAATAAGTATACAGTATTGGTTAGTTCAGAGCACACTCAGAAAAAAAGAGGAGAGGCTATTTTATGTAATAAAAGTATGCCCATTCCTAAAACCATTTAGTCTTTTCAGGATGCCAAAGGAATGTTTTGTATGGTTACAATACAAATTAATGGGAAGACTTACACTTTAATTAATGTATATTGGATACCTGGAATTGGTATTAATACAGTGAAACATCATATTGATAAGATCATATCATTCTCTATAGGGGATATTATTTTAGCTGGTGATTTTAATTGTATACTACATGAAAGTGATACTACCACTAAGGAAAAGAAGAATTACATCTAATGCAAAACATTTAAATGATTTTGCTAATTCTTATTTGAATGATATTAATAATCAGATAGATTCAAAATCATTACCATACACCTTTTTTTCTAACAGATACAAAACTTATTCAAAAATAGATAGGGTCTTTATTTCTAACCAGATGGTAACAGATTTAATTAATTCCAAAATCATTTCATGTCCTATATCTGATCATAACGCAATTGTTTTTGAATTCATGATAAATACTCATGTTCAGATCAAAAGGATACCAGCATACTTAACTCAGCTAAAAGACTATAAAGAATATATACTTTCAGAAGTACAACATTTTCTAGACATAAATAATACTCCTGAAGTCTCCATTGTCTATGTTTGGGATGCCTTAAAATCATATCTATATGGACAAAGTATCAGATGGTATAATAAAAGAAAATCTTGGGATAAGGAATTGTTAGGTATTCAAAGTAAATTAGACTCTTATAAACATAATAATAAAGAAAATATTATGGACAAGAAAGTTATTGAAGAAATAAACAAACTAAATGAGAAATACAAAGAAATTTTAACTCAAAGTTAAAATAACTTTAGAGAAATACAAGTTTTTGTCTTATTCAATAAGCCCCAAATACTTACATAGACTTAAAAATAAAACAAAAAGATTGAATAAACAAAACCATATCAAAGAAATCTTTTCTCTAAGGAAAAAGAATGTTTCTAGTATACCAGAAATACTGGATGAATTTAGAAATCACTTTCACAAGATTAACCATAACAACATTAACATGGAACCTAAAGATAAAATAAAGGAGTTTATAACCACAAACATGAATAAAAAGCTTAATAAACAGATTAAACTATTGGACAAGAGTATTTCATATACAGAAGTTATTACACAAATAAATAAGCTTAAATCAAACAAAGCACCGGGTAATGATGGTATTATACCAGAGATATATAAAATCCTTTCTAAAACTACATATTCATTAATACATAAGGTTTTTATTTTGGCCCAAACTGAGTTAATAACCCCCCCATCTTGGCAATATACATTTATTTCACCAATTTTAAAACCTAATAAAGATCCAACTAGATGTTCTTCATAACGACCCATCTCATTACTTAATGTTGATTATAAAATGTTTGAGTATTTTTGCTGATAGATTGAAGACAATCATCCCCGGCATTATAGATATAGATCAGACGGGCTTCATTGTAAATAGAAATACGTTTGATAATATAAGAAGAACTTTAACATTAATTGATTTTGCAAATAGGAAAAAGAAAGATTTAACACTTATTAGTCTTGATATAGGTTCAGCATTTGATTCAGTAAGTTGGGACTATCTGTTTACCTTACTGAAATGCACAAACCTCTCTGATGCATTTGTAAATTTAATTGAGCATTTGTACAAAGGAACGCTGGCTTATATTAAGGTAGGAACATATGTTTCACAAAAAATACCCATTCTTAAAGGTACAAAGCAAGGATGTCCACTTTCTCCACTATTATTCACTTTAGTAATGGAGCCTTGGGCTAATTTGATTAGAAACAGTACTGACATAGAGGGTTTTGAAATAGACGAAAATACAACATCAAAAATTCAACTTTTTGCAGATGATGTTCTAATTACATCCAATTCTTCTATGCAGTCTTTATTTGATAAAATGATGAATTTTAAAAGTATTTCTGGTTTAATATTCAATGAAGAAAAAACTAAAATACTGCCTATATATACACGAAAAAATATTCTCATTAGTGATTTTACTAAATATGTACCCAATTCAGGTCAGATAACTTATTTAGGTATAATACTATCTAAAGATATTAAAATCTATTATATATAATAACTATAATACCTGTTTTCTTAATATACAAAATCTTTTTAATACCTGGAATAATATGTTTTTACTATGGAGGAGAGACTTACAATTATTAAAATGATAATATTCCCCAAGATTTTATACTTAATACAATCAATAATACTTTCACCTACAAAAATAATTATCAAGAAACTGAATACACTAATGTTAAATTTCTTATGGGCACCTAATAGACCTAGGATTGCATTAAAGAAACATACTAATAGCTGGTCTCAAGGGGGTATTTCTTTTCCAGACTTTAATTTATATATTATCTCTTCTATTATAAAAGTTATTACTTTATTAATACATCAGTCATATATCACAAAATGGAAAGATTATTGGGAGCTAATTAGTATGCACTTCATGAAAATCTCCTTAACACATAAAAATATGATTGTAAATAACTCCATGTTGTGGTTGCTAAAGGAATTTTGTACTTCACCTATTACACCTAAACATATGGTTTGTTACCCATTAAATATTATTATTAGTTATCGTAACTTTATATTCATGCACCCTAAGTATAGGGAATGGAATTTTATTGTATTCCTATAATGTATACTCAGGGTATGCTTATGTCATCTACTTCTGAAGGAGCTCATTTAGCTATAGATAATGATCTAAAGTACTGGTATCAGCTGATATCTGATAATAAAGTTAAAAATCTAGATTTCTTAAAACAAGAATTTGATCTAAGAGAAACTTGCTGGTTAGAGGTTCAGATCTTTAGACAACATCTCATTGATAGAATAGATCTAATGTCTATAACAGTTAAAGAATCTATTCCAAAACTGATTGATTACTTGATATTAAATTTACAGCATAAAGTTTCTGATAAAGGTAAACTTTCATATATACATAAAATTATCAGACAAGAAACTTTTTACAGTGTAGATTCATACTGGAATTATTTCACCTCTATTAATGGGGACCCACCAACTCAACAAGATAAACAATATATATTGGAATCTGCTTATAGAACTACATCTTCCATTGTTGTCTGGAGACTTTATACATGGAAATTTTTACATAGATCTTTTTATACACCTTTGATGATGAATAAAATAAATAATAAAGATAATCTATGTAAGAGATGTAATGTAGAAATTAATGCTGATTGGGATCATATGTTTTATGACTGTATGAAGTTGAAAGAATACTGGAAGTCAATTAATGAATTTTTGCAGGCTCTTTTTACAGATAATTTCATTATTTCTAAGTCTCTTATATTATTCAACACACCTGTACCTCAATGTGTTAAAAAGATTAAGCTTCCCTTGTTATGGTCTATCCTAGCAGTGGCCAGGAAAATAATAACTAGAAATTGGATTTCAGATACACCTCCTTCGTTCAATGAATTTAAAAATGTTATGAATATAATGTGCCATATGGAAATAAGCACAATTAGAATGAGAACAACTAGAAAAACATCATATTATATTGTATGGGATAATTTACAAAATTTGTTAAAAAAATTCTAATTTCAATAGCACGGTATTTTAGTTTAATTAATTGATCTGATTGTAGTGGATGTCTTTGTAAATACTTTAGTTGTTTTGTTGAATATTATAATAATACCTATTTTTAATTACTTGCATAAAATTGTTATGATATTTCTCTTATATGTTAAAACAATAAACCTGTTTTGAAAAAAAAAAGAATGAGACTTTGTATCTTTAACTTATAAACCTACTGATTACCACACTCATACATATTAACACACTGGCTGTTCTCTCAAAATGGCACTGCTGCCTGCACATGCTCACTATTTATATGCACGTGTTTACATCTGGAAATGCTTCTTAAAGGTACAAACACACCCTCTGTTCTGCATCCTCACTCTTTGAGAAATTGATCATATACCAAAACTAATGTCTTTCGGCTTTTCCCGGTTAGGGGTCGCCACAGCAGACCTCCGGTCCGCTAATGATTGGCAGATTTTTATGGTGCCGAGGTGCCAGCCTGGTGCCCAACCTTCAAGGAAGGCACACCCATTCATGCACGAACCTACCTGCATGTCTTTAAACGTCACTCGACCGTGGGGAGGACATGCAGACTCCACACAGAAGGCGCTCCAGCCGAGAATCGAATGGGAGAACCTCTTGCTGTGAGGCGACAACGCTAACCACTGTAACACTGCAGCCTAGAAATCAGTCTTATACTAAATTGAATACTGTCCTTTAGAAATGGATCATATACTAAATGACAGTATTCAATGACATTTAATTGTACAGAAATAATTCTTTGACATGCAGTTATTCAGAACTAATTCTTAGACATGCAATCATACAAAATTAGACACACAACGATCATCTCCAGGTTGCTGTGTATTTTACAGTAGGTCTAGAAATACAACCTGATTGTGTAACAAGTCAAAATTGGGTCTAGCAATGGGAACTGTCTTCAAAGAATGTTCAACTTTTTGAGACATCTGGGACATCATCAGCAACGGGAATGGATACTGAGACATGTTCTTTGTTATGAAAATTGACATGGTTGCTCTGAGATGGTCTGCATTACAGGTAAGATGCTGCGATGATATTTCCTGATATAGGAAGGAGATGCCTGTGGATTTTTCTGTATTCTATACCCTCAGATTCCACTAAGTAGGGTTGTGGCATGGCACATATACCTCTCACTTGACCATTTCAATCAAAGCCTTTCGCCCTTTGCATCTCTGCTCTCTCTTCCTTTCAGTGGACAAATAAATTTGTTAATTTTATCATAGCTGGACTTCTAAAAAGAATGCTTCTTAAAAAGTTGGGCTTTGAGTGCTTTTAGCATTAGGCACCAACAAACGAACTGATGGAGAAGGCTTTTCTGGTTTGCCTAGATAGAAGTATCTGAGCAGGCGAGCCCAGTAGGTTGTCACGGGGTATATTTGAGATTAAGTAAAGTCCAGAAGATATCGGTATTATGATGCTTGGAACTCTCTTGTAATTGCTTTGCACTCTGTACTGCATGATCAGCAAGGCCATTTGACTGTGGTTTTTCAGGACTTACTAGTAACATGGATAGTCCCACTCTTGCAAGTCTCTGAAACAATTGGCTGGTAAACTGGGTACTTTTGTCAAATACCTTTGTGTGGACTACCATGGACTGAGAAATGACGTTTCATCTTAACACTGGACATTAGATTAGGTAGCAAATAGATTTCAAATCAGTTTGAATAAGAGTCTACCAACACTTGGTAATGCTGATTGTTCCACAAAAATGTCAGTTGCTACTGTTGACCAAGGTAGTTCAGGAATTTGGCTTGGCTGAAGTCTGTTTTTGCAAATGCAGCTTAGTGCTGTTGAATACGGAATAAGAGGAAAGAAAACACTTTATCAATGTCCTTTGATAGAGAAGGCCAAAATAATAGCCTTCTCGCCCTTCTTTTGGTAGCATCAGAATCTGGGTGGCCACGATACAAAATCTGAATGTATTCACATTTTAAGGAAGTAGGAACAGCTTTGGGACCTATGAAAATGATACCATCTTCCATCAGCATCTCGTCTTTGTATGGAAAATAAGGTTGTACTTCTGGTGGTACACAAGATTGCTTTGATGGCCATCCAACATTGATGAAGTGGTTGAGCTTTTGCAAAATTGGATCAGTCTTTGTATGATCTCTTAGCCCCTCAAGTCTTGTGGTAGAAAAATGATGCACTTGCATGACGGTCAAAATTCTCTGCATGAAGCTGTTCCGTGGTATTTCTGGGTGATCCGGATAAAGCATCAAGCCAGATAAAGAAGTTTACCTTTTGTATAGACCATTTTAAAATTATTATACTTTTGCCATCTTAGCATCATTCTTTGTAGTCTTGCTGGAACTGAATGCATAGTCTTTAAAATAGTGTCTAGAGGTTGATCAGTCTCGATCTGGATAGCTCAGCCATAAATATCATGGAACTTCGAACATGGAAACACAATTGCCAAAAGTTCCTTCTCAATTTGAGCATACTGCATTTCAGTTTGGGTAAGTTCTAGATGCATAGGCTACTAATCTGCCTTCTTGAGGAATAACTACCACCAAGACTGAACTTTGAAGCATCACAGGAAAGAACTACTGGTTTGTGGACATCATAATATCTCAACATAGGCAGGTTGGCAGTTTGCTGTTTGAGGTTAGTGAATGCTCTGGTGGTGATCTAACCATGACCAGGCAACAACATTGCATGTCAGCTGTTAAAGGTGCTGATAACTCACTAAAGGCAGGGATAAATTTACCTAAATAGTTAACCATGCTAAGAAAATGCTGTAAGGCTTAGACATCGTCTGGAGCTGGCATTTCAAGAATTGCTGTTGCTTGTTTAGAAGGGTCTGGTTGTAAGCCTGTACTGATAAATAAATGACCTACACAAGTAACTTCTGGTAGTCTGAAGTTACATTTCAGAGGCTTAAGCTTCAAGTTCACATCACGCACTCTGTCCTGCATTTCCTGAGGTTTCTGTCATGCTCTGCTTCACCTTTACCTCCAACCAGTAAATCAACTATTGCACACTGGTAGCCTGAAAAAATTTGCTCTGTTGCACACTGAAAGACTTCACTGGCAGAATTTCAAAAGGCATCCTGAGGAATCTGTGTTTACCAAATAGGGTACTGAATGTAGTCAGTAGTGAGGATTTGCAACCAAGCCTTACTTGCCAAAATGAACTCTCTGCATCTAAGACAGAAAGTGGCATTTGGCATTAGGGCGGCAGTCTCCTCTATTGGCTGCATGGGATAAGGTCTCTCTAATGCCTTGTTTAAGTCTCTTGGGTCGATGCATATTCTGATTTCATCTGAAGTTTTCTTACAAGCAGCTACCATGGAAGACACCCACTTGATTCTGTGACTGGGCAAATCGCACCTTGCTGTACCATTTTGTCTAACTGGACTTTGACTTTGTCCTGCATAGCTATTAGAACTCTCCTTGCTGGTCTGACCACTGGACTGACTTCTGGGTCTACTTTTATGGAGTACACAACTGAAAGTTTGCCTAACTTGTCAAAAACATCAACATACACTCAGAAAATAGCATCAGTAAAGCTGGAACTGGGATATGTGCTTTCATGATGTACTTTAGTAAAAGAAAGCAGTTTTATTAAATTCTCAGACCTAATGACTGCACAGGTCTTCAGACTATGTAAAATTGCAAGCTGCAACTGTTTCATGCCAAATAGCATGAAAGCAGTAAGCCTTTGGTTTAAATCTCTTCACCTCCATAAGCAACAAGCTTTACAGAATTGGCCAAATTAAGTTGATCACCAGCTCTCCCTTTGGCAAATGTTTCTACTGACATTACACTTTGAACCAGTGTCTACTTTGAGCTCTGTGGATTTACCATTGATCAGGACAGTACAAAATTCATTCTTTGCCAACAAATCCGCTGTATTAACCTTTTCACCGACCACTGATCTACCAGCTACATAAAGTAGGGTTGCAGCTTTCTATATGATCAACTTGCTTTCTTGAGTGATCTTTCTTAACTGAATGAGGCTTGCCTGATTTACAAAACTTTTGAAAGTGGTTCCATTTTTTTGCACTTGCAGCATTGCTGACCAAATGCTAAGAACTTCTCTCAAGACTCTAGATTGGCTCCACAATTACGACAGTTAAGACTTGAATTTTGCTGACTCACCCTTATGCACTGAACATGTCCTTTTTACTGTAGAGTTGGCACTTGCTAGAAAATTACTGGGTTTCCCAAGTGGACCTGGAGGGGCTGCAGCTGCCATGTGCTTAGGCCTGCTGTTGCTTGACAATGTTTTGCATACTGTCTACATTTTCTCTAGAGGCTGCTGAAACCATGTTCATATCACTTGCAAATTACTTGTGCCTTTTTGTGAGCTCATGGATTTGACAAATCTCTACGGCTTTGCTCAGTGTTCAATCATTGTCACAAAGCAAAATCTTTCTCACTGCAGCACTATTAACACCACACAAGCCTGTCATTTATTAACTCGTCATTGGTCTCTGTATAAATCAAGTGCCTCTCTAATGTCACATTTGTCTGGGGGTTGCACATTTTCTCTAAATTTATGTATCAAGCACTTGGGGTCCTCTTATTCAGCTGGTACCACAATATGGCAGATTTCCCCCTCTCCTGCATATACTTCTGGTACATGCACAAATAACTGACCCTTTCAATGGTCTCTGACCCAGCTAAGTTAAGCAAAATGAATGCTTTCGTATGTGCATCTTTGTCAGAAAAAAGCTGATTGCATGAAAGTATCATATTCCTGCTCAAATACTCTCCAATTCTCTGTAGTAGTATGATCAAACAAAAGTGGACTGGGTCTGCCAGATGCCTCTGCCATATCAACGCACAGTAGTGAAGGTGCTTGGAATTATGTACGAGGACACAAATGTCAGAATTTTATGCTGGAACTTGTAATTATGCCCAATAGCACAACACACTCTTTGAAATAACTGCACTTTGCCAAATAAGTCTCCATAGCACAAGAACACTTTAAAATCACTGTACTTTATGAAACCACTCAAGTGTAAGAAATGCTTCGAAATGACTGTACTTTGCGAATAAACTGTACACAGCAGAAAAAGCTCAGAGTAAAAAAACACTGAATTGAATCCACTTTGTAAATAAACTGTATACAGCACCGAAACCTTTCAAAATAGCTGTACTTTGCAAAATAACTCTACAGTGTAAAAAACACTTTAAAATGGCGGCACTCTGAGAATAAATGCACACAGCACAAAAAACTTTTTGAAACAGCTGTACTTTGACTGCACTTTGCAATATAACTGTACTTTGCATACAGAAAACTCTCTGAAATAATTGCACCTTAAAAAAGCACACACACTGAAAACACTTTCCAGACTCATACTTCGAACAACTCTAGTTATGCTTTAAATGGCTTTAGTCAATGCTAAATAGTTTTTGCCCAAGCATGATCTTTGACTAAAAAACATGTATTTGCCTTGCTCATTAACCTTAATTTGCCCTTTTGTACTAGTTATCCCCTTTTAATCTCTTGTCATGCTTCTTATACTTTTGTGCTTGTTTTACTTTAAACATGCTTGTTATGCAAACCATTAGTAATTCTGAGCCCCATATGAATATCTGCTAGTTTTAGCAAATATCGTGGTTTCAAACATTTTGTTTAATAATGCATTTTGTGCCTTTTGTTTGGTATGTTTTGTGCTACTGGTTTGATTAATACTGTGGTTTGTGCCTTACAAATGCTCAATTTCATATTCTTTGCCAAATAATTTGTGCAAGTTTTTTGTTACCTTGAGTTCATTTCTGGCCCTTTTTTGTTTGTCTGAGCTCCGTTTCACTCAACCAGCTCAATCTGCCTTCACCTTCAACTCTGCACCTCATGGCTTGAAGTTGCTCTCTTTCCCGGTTCTGACACCATGTCACTCGTCTGGTCAGGATAAAACAGATAAGTGGTTGTGGGTTCAGTTCAAGCAGCTTCATTACACACAAACACATCAGGAAACAGACTACCATTCTCTTACATGTTAACACTCTGGCTGTTCTCTCAAAATGGCACTGCTGCCTGCACTTACTCGCTATTTGTATGCATGTCCCAACATCTGGAAATGCTTCTTAAGGTACAAACACACTGTTCTACAGGTTCCATTAAGATTCCATATGAGTATTACAGTGGCTTCTCATGGTGCCAATGGTCCGTCCTTCATCAACCCTTGTCAGCCAGGATAAGGATTGTAAGTACGTGCAAGATGAATCTGTCATGGTAAATTCACTCAGAACAGCTCACTCAATGTTACCCCTTTGTCCACCTACTTCCCAGGGCCACAGAGACTATGGATGCTTCCCAGACTGGGCAGGGGGGCATTATCTGGGAAGAACAGTCCAAGGCACGTGGTCTGTTTAAGAGGCCAAGTTGCACATAAACGTCCTGGAGATGAGAGCGGTGCTACTAGTGTTGCAAGCCTTTCAAACTGAATCACAGTCTTCCTGCAAGGAGAGAAATCAGACAACATGTCTGTAGTCTGGTACATCAACAAGTAAGGAGGAACAAGATCATACCCCTTATGTCAAAAGGCACTAAGAGTGGGGCAGTGGACGATCTCGTCCAACCGCTTTCTGTTAATGTACTTTTCAAGAAATTCCAACATAGGTTGAGGAGGTCATAATGTCTTACGAGTGGTCCTGCAATCAGAAAGTAGCAGAAGATGTATTCCGCAAGCGGGGCCAGCCTTGCTGTGACCTTTGTGTCCCCTCTGAACAACAAATGCAGCAGCTACTTTACCCTGATCCCCCCCCCCCAAGAGGGGTAGTTGTCGAGGGATTCTGTCTCATGATTGGCCTCCTGGCCTGTTACATGGTTCCACCTTACCCCCATTAATCCCCATATTTATTCAGAAAGTGAACATGTTGGAGAGAAGTAATCCTCATTGCCCCTTATTGGCCTTGGCAAGTCTGGTTTCCCTTTATTTGGCCTTGACTGCTGAAGAAGCCATGGATTCTGGACCCACTTCCAAGCCTCCTGTTGCATCCAACAGGAATGCCGAATCCAAACATTCTCAGTCTCAAGCTGACAGCTTGGTGTATCCAGTTTCACTGATAGCCAGACCACCTATGTGGCCTCCGCAGTGCACCATATTCTATTGTCTTCTCATAGATTGCACATAAGTTGTATAGCAGTAAATGGAGGAGATTTGTTCATTGGTCTCAACAGAATAATGTAGATCCTTTCAGTTCCAGTTCACACTGTTCTAGAGTTTGACAAAGCTGTTTAATAAGTGAGCAGTTTATTTTACAATAAAAGTGCAGCTAGCTGCAATGTTTAACTTTCACATTGGTTTTGTTGGTTCCTCCTTGGCATCACATAAGCTATGTTGAGCTTTAAGAGGAACCATTTTACTCAGGCCCCCTTGTAAGGATCCTTCACCACCTTGGGACTTAAATTTAGTACTACATAAAATTATACAATCTCCCTTTGAACCAGCTGCTATCTGTCGGCTTAAATTTGTCTCTTGGAAAACTATGTTCTTGGTAGCCATGTCCTCAAGGAGAATTTCTGAGATTTGGGCATTGTTATCCTAACCGCTGTATTTGGTCTTTCACAAACACGAGGTCACTTTACGTAATCCGTACTAATCCTTCAATCTTATTAAAGATAGTTTGAGACCATCAAACCAATCCATTAATCTGTCAGTTTTCTTCCCAAATTTCACTAAAAGGTGAATACATGCTGCATTTGCTAGATCTTCATAGACGACTGTTTTTACCTTCATAGAACAAAGGACATAAGAAAATTGTTTCCTTTCAGAAAATAGTTTGGGCCTTCCATTTACCAAGGTGACTAGGTAAATGGATTACGGACTGCATCTTGTATATTTACAAGAGTCAAGGTTTAGAGCTCCCAAAACCTATCAGCTCCCACTCCACTAGAGCAGTGGCCACTTCAGTTTTTCAGTCGAGTGCCCATGGATGAGGTTTGTGCAGCAGTGACCTGGGCACCCCCCCCCCCCCCCATGTACGTTTATTACTCATTACAAGCTAGATTTGATTTCTAGAGTTAGGGCCTGTTTGGTTCAATGGTTCTGAAAAATATCCTTCCTTAAGGCCACCTGGGAAAAAGCTAGCTGGGGACTCTGTCCCACATGAGGATAAAATGAAAATTGACAACATCAGATAAAAATAGTTATGTACTCACCATAACGTTTCATCTGTGTTGTCCATTTCCACTTTTTTCCTCTCAAACCCACCCACCATTCCCCTGTCCCCTTTTTCAGCTTCTAGATGAGCAAGTTGACTTGCATTTGATTATTGGTTAATGTGAATGTGAGAAATGGTCTTACCCTTATTTGAGGTAATTTCCAATTTCCAAATCTATTTCCTATGATTATGAGCAAACAAGATCTGAGGTGATTGGGATAGAGGCATTATGGGTAAAGGAGGGTGCTGAAGAGCTTTTCGGTTCTCACAAGCTATTGCAATGACAGAGTCTGATCCGAGAGCTTGGATCCAAATCCAGATGTGAGGAGAAAATGGACATCACAGATGGAATATTATGGTGAGTACATAACTTTATATTTTATTTGTACACTCTTTAAACTCCACTTTCATTTTATCCCGTTCCCTCGCTATTTTTTCTGAAGAAAAGTCTCAGCTGTAATAACTCCCAAATAATTTCTACTACCCATTCCTTAAATTCCTGTCTGAACTAGATGTATATCAACATTTTCAATTAAATGTGCATGTTCCTATGTGATAAATGTTTTTTCTAGCCTAGCCCAGCATTTGTACCTCGGGGAATATGTAAATTCTCCACAAGCTTCTACTGAATTCACTTCTTCCATATCAAATATTTTCATACATTTCTTCAAAATCTACCCTCTGTTATATTTTCCATTATAGGTCCATGGATACATCCTAACTGTTGCAAGTGAAATTCCAGTCTCCCCCTAGAAGTAGTATTCCATGCTTGAATGCAGGTTATTTCTCCAGGAGTTTTGTTATGCTTTCATTAAGTGTAATTATTTTGGCAGCCAAAAAAGTTCAAGAAAATGAAAATCAAAAGCTAACTAAGTACTGAATGTTGTAAAAGAGATGAAAAAGGAGGAGGATCTTGAGAAAAAGGGATGGAGCAAATCAAATAGAATTTGTAGGAAAATAATAATGTTTAGGAGCGAGGTTTAAGGGACTGAGCAATTTAGTGTTAGACTGAAAACAAGCATGTATAATGTATATTGTATGCAAATGGAAATTTTTTTTTTCTGTTAGTGTCTGTTTATAAACTACTTTTATACCGTCCTCCATCCATTCATTCAGTATTTCTTAAATCCTTTTATCTGACCTATCTTTTTAAAAACTATACCCTTATCCATCTGGACCTGGTGCATATTATTTTACTATCCTTTTTAGCATTTTCCAAGTCTTTCCTCTCTATTCTTTTTCATTTCTTCCACTACCTTTTTCATCTTTACTTTCCATGCACCCCCCTCTATTTTTTCTTGTACATATTTTGTACATACCATTCAACTGTATCCATAATTTCCTGTCATTTGTATTTTAACTGTGCATTTTCATCCTTCAGTACATTCATTTTTCTCTCCTATCTCAAGTTCTTACCCAAGCGTGAAGAAACTTTTCCCCTTTTCAGATACTTTTGTCCAAATACCATTCTTTTCATTTTTTTAAAGACTTCCTTCCCCTGTCCCTTTCTCAAATTTTTTTGCTCGTCATTCTTTCCTTCGTTTGTGCTCTCTCCAATTTTAAGTTTAAGCCTTTATACATAGTCTGTCAAACCACCATAACACTGTCACATGATCGTCATATAATTGCTCTGCATTTGTTCCTGTTGGTCTTCTTAACCATTTTCTTACTATGTTTTCATTCTCTCCTATTTCTCATACAACCATGTGATATGAAAACTTTGCTTCTCTAATTCCAAGTTTTGTTTTCATGTTATCTGTAAACGGTATATAATCAACGTGTTTTAATTAACCTTTTCTTAAAGTATGTTATCACTTTACCTATTCTGAACCTACCATTTTTAATGCCTGTCATTTTTACGTATTGTGCTTTTTTCCTTCTAAGATTAGTCTCCCGCCACAATAATAGACGTATTTGATTGCACAACTTTGAATTTCCTCATTTTTTCTTTTATTTACATTTGTATAAACACATTCTAAACATCATCTGCCCCTTTCTTACATAACATGCTAACTCTCTGCTGCCCACCCCAGTTAAGTCTAATATTTTAATTTCTTCAGTTTTTATTGCAATAATTGAACATTTATCACTCATTGTCCACACCATTTTTCTTTTCCATTTCTCATATTCAGCCCTTTTACTTTTGTGTGCACATCAAGTAAATTACCTCTGCATCTGTTTTTTCACACTATTCAAATGGCATCACTCTTCTAACATCACTTTTCATGTTATTCACATTCACTGATACTGTCCTTATCTTTTCCCTTTTGCATTTCTGTATAGTTCATCTTTCAGCTTCACTTTTCTCCTCTTTCCACAGTAGAACCTTTTATCTATTTTCTGACTGAGCTCATATCTTGTCTTTTCCCCTCCATTTCTAATACCCCAAGCCTGTTTTCCTTCCATGTTTTTTTTTTTTCATTTTGTATATGGACTTTGTTTATTGTATCTTTGTCTATAGTTTTACCTTGTAGCTCATCAGCCCCACCTCCTCCCCTATCCTTTCATAGATTCACAGATTTTTTACTAGGCTAATGACTCTGGGTGGGGGGAGCGGGGGGGGGGCTTTCTAAGCCTCGCCAGGTCTTCCCAAAAGAACAATGCCCTATATCCAAACAGGACATTGAGCTAAGCATTTATAGGCAATCTCTGTCCATAAGAGATACTGGTGCCAGGTCCGTTGCAAATTTTCTGTTGCCCATCCACTGGTCTAGGTTGTCCTTAAATTGGGTACTAGAGGAGCTGTTTCATATGTTCCATAGGAAGCGTAGTCTCTGGGATACATCTGTGTCTCCAGTATGTTCTGTTTAAGTAACAGACAAAATTCATATTTCTGGTACTATTTGATTTTTAAGAATATGGAGGAGGATCAGAAGTGTGTGGTTTGCAGATGCCTGTAAGCCAGGCATAGATCACCCATTAGCAATCTAGAGGAGACTGAGTAGAGGGATAGGGCTTTAAGGCGCTCTGCATAAGGTAGGTTTGTTTTGCCTTGTATTCTTTTTGTAAGGAACCTCTGAGGACACTAGTTGTTGCATATGCCTGGTCAGGTACATACTGAAGGTTACATTGTACTCTGGTCTGATAAGAGAAGAATACAATGGGGTAATGACTTTTTTGGATGTAAATGCCATCCCTTAACTTATAAATTGCTCAAAATAAAAAGTTTTCCTTACCACTGTGGCCACATGGTCGAAGGTAGGGCTTCTGTCAATGTGCATACCCAGATGCTTGACCGCTGTGTCAACTTAGGGGCGTGTTATCAGCACTGTAATTAGCTGGGACAGTTGACTTCCCAAAGAGCGCAATAACAGATTTCGTAACATTGAATTTAAGACCATGGTTTTGGCACCATTTGTTGAAGCTGGGCCTTCTTGAAAAATGCTAGTGTCTGCAGGGGAGTCTGATAACCCCCAGCCTGCAGTCATCTGCCAACTTAGTCATCCATAAACCTTCAGCATTTGCTTTCATTTTGGAGAAATTGATGTCATAAAGGAGCTGGATCAGTACCAAGGCTTGAGACTCTGCTAATGACTGGAATCTTGGTGGAGGTGGCCTCAATTTGACCTCCTGGGTTCTATTAGTGAGCCAGTTGACTATCCAGCAGGTGATAAAAGGATTTATACCTTAATTATAATTAGTGAGCTTGTGTAATCCCTGAGAGGGGGTATTGAAGCAAAAGCCTTAGCCAGATCAAGGTAAACTGTGCACAGTCTTGCCTTCATTGCTCTGGTGACCCTATCAAAGTCCACCAAATTTAATAGGTATGACCTTCCCGCAACAAAACTAGTGTGATTGGTCCAGTGTTTGCAAATTAGCTATGTCCTAATTTACCATATCCATGATGATTCTTTCCATGCCTTGCGTATGAGGCTGCTCAGACTTATGGGCATGTAGTTATCCAGATCAGTGGTTGGATCTCCTTTGTGCAGGAGAATGACTGTTGCCATCTTCTGTTACTTGAGAACAAAACCTGACTGTATTCTGTAGCTGAAAAGTGATTCAAATAGGCCAGGGAGTTCGTTCAAACTATTTATTATGCATGCTGGGATGTTATCAGGGGCCATCAGTCTAGTGTTTTTGGCCTTGGAAAGTACATTGATGACCTGTTTCCTTGTAATGGTTGAGGGGATTGTGGTATGCGGTATTTCCCTTGGACTTTTGGGGGGGGGTGAGGGGAGAAGTTTGAGCTGAACCGGTCAGCAAAAAGGTTGCCAATGGCCTGCAATTCAGTGTGGGTGAAACCATTTACAGTAAGTTCTACACATTGTTGTACATTTCCCCCTGAGGTTACTCACCTAGCAGTAGCAAGCTTTGTGGTTGTCCTTTGCTTGCAAATAAATTTTTCTTCAAATTTAGCCTTTAAAGTATAAACCCTCTTAGCTGCCTGTTTAGATTGGTCAGGGGCTTTTAGTATGTAGGGCTTTGCTCCTCCTATGCTTGGCCAAGATTTTTTCTTTTGTTATATTACCAGTTGATATTGTGATTCCAACAGAGTGGATTGTCTTGAGTATCTTTAATAAGAGTGGGCACAGCTTTGTGTATACAGCTATCAGTATGGCTGTACAGAGATTTTCTAAATTGCTTAGCATATGCTATGATGTTTACTTGGTTTGGGGATACTTTGAATTTAGCCAAGGTATTACTTAGTGAGGATATCTTTGGAATAGTTCCTAAAGGTTATTGGTTTTGCTGGATCCCCGGATTTAATTTTAATTTCAGACAATACTGCCTTATGGTCAGATCTGACAAGTGAAGACATTACATTGGGCAAGGAACATCACTCTTCCATGTTTGTGAGGACAAGGATGTTACTACCATTGGTAGGAGAATGGACCAACTCTTTCAGGTTGGTATTAAAGTTTAGGAATTGCTGGGCTTGTGCATTAGACGTAGTGTAGGATTCCCAATCTATAGAGGGGTAGTTGAGATCCTCCATGAATATCATATTGGGTTGAATGGTTAGGGACTGTAGTACACAGAGGAGTAGTATTGGTTTCCTAGGATATGGAGGGGGACCTATAGGTTTTAAGGGTATAGTATGAGACCCTGTTTATGGTGAGTTGTACATGTATGAGTTTCAGTGGGTTATACACTTTTAACTAGTCTGGATGTGAGGTTGGTTTTAGTGTAGACTGAATCCACCTTTACCTCCCTCCTGTGCAGTAGCTAGTCTAAAGGTGTGAAAGGCGTTATAATCTTGCATTGCTGTGGTACAGTCTAACTTTAAAACACGTCTCCGTTACTACACATGTCTACAATCTCCAGGGAGAGGAAGGCTTGCAGAAAGTGTAGTTTACGATTTCTAGCATTGAGCAGTACCACCTTCAGACAACTCCTTCTTAGGTTAAGTCAGGAGGTTTATCAGTTTAGCATTGCCTGAAAAGGCATCATCTGAGTGGAAAAGGCCTAGAGTGGATAAGTACAGACTACCCTTAGCAAAGAGTGTGGTCTGCCAACGATGTTCTCCCAAGCCATCAAATATTGTGTACCCCCTTGTCTTGACACCAGAAGCTAAGCCAATTGTTAAAATCAATCATTTTCTGTTGGCATCATCTTGGACAAGGTAATGTGGTGCTCGGCACTAGGCTCATACCTGCCTGAGACAGAGGGCTCTATTATGTATCGCTTCATATATTCAAGAGAGGTATGGCTCTGGTCATTTAACACCCCCATGGACTATGACACAGTAATACTGGTACCTGTGGTTCAATGACCTGTGTGTGAGACTTGACACATCCCTAGCCCCAGCAAGGCAGCTAACCATAACTCTCTCCTTAGTCTGGTGACGGGGACATCAGTGTGCCGCACTACAGAATCACCGATAAGGAAAATTGGCTGTATGCTGGCTTGCTTTAAATGCTTGGCAGCAGACATTGGATACAGTATTGCTATGTGTAGCTGTGGGTGGTTTGTTAGTGTTTACGTGATGGCTGAGGACTCTTTTTTTGATTATGCTGGGCAGAAGGTCTTGGTGTGTGCACAAGTAGTTTTGTGTGTAGGGTCTTTACCCTGTGCAGTAAGTATGGTGCAAGTGTCGCTGGCAACCTCTATAGGTTTACTTTTGGTTGTCTGAGCTTTTTGCCTCCGGTGTGTACACCTTTCGCACATGTTCAGTTTTATTAAGAATAAGTGAGTTCTCATTGTACATAAGGCAATTGCTACAACACCTCCGAATATCCATCTCAAGCAAATTGGCCACAGGGAGTTGGGAAGTGCATATCCGTGGCCACTGATCTACTAGGGAGGAGTGAGGGAAATGTAATTTTATCATTCTTTCACCATTTCTTGCATAAAGAATTGTTCTTCCTCCATAGTTTCCTCACTTGTTAATTAGTGGACACTCAAACCAACAATACTCCTGACTTTCACATTTCCTACGTTATGGTTTATAGTTTCTTTTCTGGCATGTCCAAACTGCCCACACCTTTGTATGTTCCTAGATCAAATGTGATTCATCACCCCAAAAAAAATGCTAGTCTGCCCCAATACTTAACAGTCCCTTTTACTCATTCATTACGTTACGTACATGTTGCAGTTTTTCTGTTTTTAGAATTAATTTCCGATCCCCAGTCCATACTTTTCTCTCATTCACAATTTTTTTTTTAAATGTTGAGCGTATCCTGACATAAGCTTACAGAAATCAATTCTAATTCTAAGTTGTAACTGTTTCCCTTATAACTGTTCATTTGAATTTTGGTAAACATGGTCCTTCTGGGGAGCTGTATTACTACTTTCACATTCATTAACAGATTTTTCTTCTTATGCAAATGTCTCGTTATTTCACAGGTTCAGTTCATGTATATATTAATGCCCTTGTATCAAACTGAATTCTTATGGCATAACATTGTCTAAATGTTTACTGTTCATCCTCAGCACAGGCCTTTTCCTTCAGCTCTCAAAAGCTCCAGTATGTCTCCACTGCACCTATACATCCTTTTCTTTCTGCAGTCTCACTGTAACCTGCTGCTGCACAAGTTTTTACTCTGAAAATAGTGCCATCAGTCTGTCTTTCTCTGTTTACCATCCCCTGCTCCATCTTTCCTGCTGTCCAACCTGGTGCACACCTTTAAACCAGTTAAGCCACTGGCCAGACGTGCCCCCTTTATATCCACACCATCATTTGTAGCACCCATCTTTTTCATCTCGTATAACCAAATATTTTGTCTATTACTGCACTCCACTGCATGGTCTTTTTCATCTGGTTATGCTTCATCCATTTTTCTCTCTTTTGTAAGAGGGTCATTCGGACCTCCTGATACCACTATATTCGCCTCCAATGCATCTTTTCTTTAAGAATTACACTTTCCATTTTATCTCCACACAATGGCCATCATAGATTTGCCAAGTAGGGAGAATTTTCCCTGTGCCCTGTAAAATCCAAGCTGAATACTAGTTTCTGCTCAAAATAGGCCTAATCTGATTTTCCTGGTCACTGACACATAAAATAAACCACTTGGTTTACCCTGACTGTTCCTCTTGCTAACCACATTATTACTCCACTTCTGATAAGGGACCAGACATACCCAGAAACGGGAAATCTAGGATTTCACTTCTGCCTAAAAGTCTGATGCAGACACAGACTGAGTATGCAGGCTGGCATCATTTAGGCCACTTCTTGGGAAATTGATTTTCACAACTTCCTTTCAGGTGCTTTGAAATACTTACCCAAGATTTTTGATTCTGGTCTTGGTTATTTATTGAAGGTATACTTAGCAGCGTTCTCTGACTTTCACAGTGGTCATTAGTTGTTCATTGGCATCTCTGATGGTGTGTAAAGCTTTTCCTAATGGTGTTTTTTTTCCATTTTGTTCCCTAGTTAGGAAATTTGTACCACTTTGAGAGATTTTTTTTTTTTTTTTTTTTAAAGGTAATTTTGCTTCCTTTTTTAGCATGTTCCGATGGGAAACCTTGCATTTTAAACATGGAAAATATTTTTGGTAGCAATAACTTCTGCCAGAAGAGTTTCAAAATTAGTCTGTTAAGCCACATTTGCTGTATGTGCTTATATGTACATAAGTCAGTATGGTCTTGTGGATTAATGCTGCTTTCATGTTGAAAGCAGCCATGGAAGTGATCTAAATCTTTTTAATTTAACTAATGTAGAGCACTGATATAGGTGGATCTTTTTAAGGTCCAATCCAGGTGTAAAAACAGTGATAAATTTAAAATGCATGGTTCCAGTAAAAATAGATTGGCGCAAGTGTGAGAATGCTGTCTGGCAGTAGTAATGCTTCAATTTTTTCTCCGAGTCCTGTAACGTTTGCATAAATGTAGCTAAAGAGAAGTCTCATACGAGTTATGAGAAGTGGTATAAACAAGGCATGCTTATTAGAAATTCTGCAATGTATTAGAATATGCAATACACAAGTGTGCTGAAGGCAGAAACTGCATGTGTATGACCAAAGTTAGTAGTGTTTGTGATGAGTTATAATTCTGAGAGCTAATGTCCTTTCCATTCTTCAACAGATGGGTTTTCAGATCTGACATCTGATCCATCTTCGGCCATTCAAGACTTTGGATTCAAAGCTCAGGCTTCTCCCCCTTACCCATAACTCCTTGCAGCCATTGATATTACCTCACATCTTGTTTGCTGCTCCTTTGCTACAGACTCATCTCCATTTTTCTGGTGTGGGCCCTCTACAAGTGAAGTTTTTTGATATTTACTGTAATATCTTCAGATACTTCAGGGACTTTCTATGACTTTAGCATGTCTCCCTTTTACTGATGTTTATATATGTGTGCACATATACATATATATGTGTGTGTATGTATGTTATGTATAGATGTGCATATATATGTGCGTGTGTGTATGTATGTGTGTATGTATATATATATATATATATATATATATATATATATGTATATATACACATTTTTATATAAAAATGTATATCTTCAGTTTTGAGTGTTGCCCTCTTATTCTCGTACAATTGGTGTCCATTTTTAACATTAGTTAACAGACATTAGTACAGTAACAATTTATCCATAGTTGTGTGTTTCTGTTAGAGGTTATTGATCCTTTTACTATTTCCTGTATTGTTGCTGTTGTAGAGCATTTGTAGCCATGTTGGATAAACTCGTGGGTTTAAAAAATGTGTGGCTGTGGCCACACAATACCAGACTCTAATGAATACTCTGTATACTGCCTTGAACCTGCCCACTTATGCAATGCTCTGTCTGCACTGCTTTTAGTTCTTGGGCAATTGTTGAGCATAGAAACAAGCTTGGGTGATCAATGGAGTTCTCCCTGCCCTTGCAGGGGACTCATCCTAAACTCTCTCTACAGCCTGATGCTTCCTGTCCTGCTAAGATTTCTGACAGATCAAAAGGAGAAAGTAACAGAAAAGCCTGAGGAGGAGACAGAGTCCAGAAAACTGTCTCCAGACTTTTTCCACTTTTCTTGCTAACTTGTCTCCAACACCGAAGTTATCTAAACTATCAGATCAAACACTTTTCTCCGAACCTGTTCTGGTTAGATCCAAAACTCTTCATCTTCTGGAGCTGAGGTTTTCCCTAGCCCCAATTTTATCTATTCTCTGCTCCCCATTTTTACAAGAAAGACCCCTTCAATGGTCCTCGGCCACCACCTACTGATTTTTCCTTGAGGTCATTCTAGTTGACTTGGGAGTCTTCCCCTAGCAAACGTGGACCTGATGAAGTTTCTCCAGATCCAAATTCAATTGGGGGACTCATCTGTCTCCTACCACTGTAGGATCCGGGAACTTGACTCCTTCCCCTCACCACAATCTAGTTCCTACCCCATCATTTTTTCAGGTTTGGGTGCTACAAATCGTAGTGTTACTCTGAGTTTTTCCACATTGGATCAGAAGACTTGGCTTTCTTCCAGTCCAGGTCCATCTTGGGTCCACAGAAACAAGCTAGACTCCAAAGCTTTTGGAGCAGTCTCTTCCTGTTGGAGCCTCAGTGGTGGATAGTTCAGCTTCGTCTGCTTTAGAACCTAGCTGGACAGAATTTCAAAGTTTGTCTGGAGCAGTAACTTTGGCTGTATTTGGAAAAATGTCAGGTTCCTCCAGTGCTTTGGCATGTGAGGCTTTTGAGAGAGCACACTCCTTATCAGCTGATTGGACATCTGTTACTCAGTGTTCCATCCATTCAACCATAGAATAACCTTGTGTCCAGAGCGTGCACATCCAGTCATGTTGGGTAATCTGGGTCTGTTGAGCTGTGGGACGGTCCATATTAGGGACTCAGACCAGACCTATTGAGTGGCCTCTCCAGAACAAAACATGTAAAAGGAGATGCATCAACTCTGCTCCAGGAGTCATTGACTGAAGATACTGACTTCACTGATGTGGAGGTCCCCCAGATTGTCCCATGGCATCTCATTTGGATAGATCCTTGAACTTTAGAGACAGATGGGTTGTCCACCAAAGCCACCTCCAAAGAGGAGTCAGGGTTTCTTGAGGCTTTCAGATCCAGCTGTGCTATATCTTGGGTGGTTCTTCTGGCCATTGAAATGGTGGATCTCATCTCCAAGTGGGCATAGAAGGAGCTGGATGTGACTGAACCAATTTCCCATAAACTACAGGTGTATTTAGTATCTCCGAAGGTCTTTCAACACGGGAACAAGGGTCTAGCAGTCATTTCCATAGTAGTGGCCACCACCAGGAAAGGTCTAGCAGAAGAGACCTTGTCTGTCTATACCTAACAAGGGGGGTCCAGAAATTTGGGCTGGTTTGATAAGGAGGTGTATGCTTCATCTACCTTCGGTTTGATGGCCCTGAATTACTTGGCACTAATTCCTTTGAGTCCATATCTGCAGAAGGCAAGAAAACTGATTCAGCTGGCCATCCTTCAAGTCCCTTTCTATTGTGCCTATGTGCCTAATATCAAATGTGACAGAGGGCGTTTTGAGAGCTGCAGGTGTTGCCATTACCATTAGGAGACATGCCTGGATGCGCTTGGGACTTTCCAGAAAACTTGGACATTGTTTATGAATACTTATGATGGCTTAACTCTTTGGGCATAAAGTTAAGGAAACACTTTCAGAAGTGAACAGGTTGGAAAGACCCTGTCTGCAGTAGGAATATGTTTTTTCTAAACCCCAGTGATAGGTCTTGCTACCTTTCTAGTTCCTAGAGTAGCTGTAGTTCTGGAAATCGTTAAGGGTTTCTCCTAAAACTTCTAGTGATAGCCCTCCTCCCATGTGTGGCAATGGAGGTAACTCAAATAGTGGACATCTTCCTGCAGTTGGAGGCAGTTATAGGGAGCTTATCACTGCATGCTGAAGCCTGGATGTCCATCACAAAAGGCAAGTGGATGCAGAGGATCATAACTAGAGGCTATTGCGTTTCCTTTTTGTTACACCCCTCAAAGGTATGTGTACAGCACTTTGATAGAAAAGCTGCTGAACAAGTTAGTTATCCTAACAGGTCCTACAAAACCAACATGGATCCAGAACTTACTGAATGTTCTTTTTGGTGCCAAAAAAGACTGGGGACCTCGGGCCAGTTTTGGAGCTCCAGTCATCTCTATCAGTATATCAAAGTTTCAGATGGCCACAGTTTAGTCCATTCTCCCACTATTTATTAATAGACTTTTAGGATGTATACTGCTGCATAAAGCTGGGCAGGTGAGCATTTCCGCCCCTCTCAGGAATCTGCTCATCCATGCCAGACATTTTTTGCTCCATCTTTGCTGATGGTTGATCATCATAGTGAACTCGGACAAGTCCAAGTTTCTCCTCGTTCAAACAATGGAATTCATAGTTGCATACTTGGGCACAACTTGTCAGATAGCATGATTCCTCAGAACATGCTGTCAACCATCCACAGCCATGTGTTAGAGCTTCTGTCTTATCGGAAGCCACCTGCAGGACTGGTTCAACTACTAGGTTTGATAGCCACATCCATTACCTTGGTTCTTTTTTGGGAGGTATCATATGAGAATGCCTCAGTGGACCCTTAAAATACAGTGGCCCATCTGGCATCAATTTCTGGATACTCCCAAGAAACCCCTGATGTTACCCCATGCCCAGTTGGAGTGGGGAGGCACTGCATGGAAAATGCAGTCCAAGGCACGTGGTTCTCAAGGCCAATAAACTTAACATTATGGAGATGAGGTTAGTTTTACAATTACAGGCCTTTCGGGACTCCCTCCTTCAAAGAATATCTATCCAAACCAAAAGTATGTTTGTGGTCTGGTACATCACCAGACAGTGGAGAACCCATGCCTACCTGCTATTTCAAGAGGCAGTTTGGGTTTTGCAATGAGCAATATCTTCCAATGGATTTCTAATGCACATTTCGGAGGAAATCCAGTGTTTTAGCATACAAACTGAGGTTTAGCCTCTTGAGTGGCCCCCTTAATCTAATGGCAGAGCTGATTTACTGTCATTGGGATCGTCCATCCTGTGATCTCCTTGCTTTTCACCGCAATACAAAGTGGAGCAGGTTCTTTGCTGAGAGACACTGACCCACTCCCCACCCCCCCATCCTCCTATGCATTTTCCCTCCATCTCCTGTTGTACCAATACTTGCCCCATTCTGGCCTGAAAGTATTGTTCCCTTGCCTCTGGGATCATCTGATTCACCCATCCCTTGGGTGCTTGATCCTAGCCTGCATCTCCTTTCTCACTCAGAATGCCTCACTCTGACATTCAAGCCGTCAAGTTGACCACCTGGCCACACTTCCAGTGATGGCTAAGTCATCCCAAGGTTTCTTCCAAAGTAATGCACATTCTTGCATTATCCCATAGACAGTCTACCAAGAAAATTTGCAAAAGCAAGTGGAAAAGATTTTCTATTTGGGCCTGTCAGAGGGATTTGGATCACTTTTCATCTCCTCTACCAGCTGTTAGAATTTCTGGCTTCTCTTTTTCATAATGGAGCCAACTATTCTACTTTCAAAGTTCAGTTAGCTGCTATTCCAAGTTCCCATATTGGAGAAACCGAATCCCCTGTCGCCTCTTAGATTATCTAAAGCTTGCTTAAGGGGTACTTCTCTGACCCCCATCCAGGATCCTACTTCTTTCTCCCCCCTAAGACATTACTGTTGTCTTCAAGCTGTAACAAAACCATCTTCAAACCTGCCAAGATGGATATTAAGTTTCTGGCTTGGAAAACATTTTTAGTAGCTACTACTGCCAGGAGAATATCAGAGCTTCAGGCTCTTTCCTGCATACCTCTCTACCTTATTTTCACAAGGACTGGGTATTCTTACTAACTAATCCTTTATTTTAAAGGTAGCTGCCGAGACTACTTTAAATTAGACCATCAGTCTACCATTTTTCTTTCCCGATTTTTTTCAGCAAAGAGGAATACATGCTTCATCTGCTAGATGCCCATAGATAGCTATGTTTTTATATTCATTGTACTAAAGACATTGGGAAAGCTGACTTTCTCAACAACCAGACTGGGTCAGGGAATCTCTAAAGTCATTTTAACAAGGTGGTTGTCTGGTTGCAGTTCATATGTTTACAGATAAGGGTTTGGCCTTTCCAAGTCCATCAAAGCTTACTCAAGTAGATATGTGGATACCTTTTCTGCTTTCTTTTCAAGGGGCTGCATTGATAACACTTATCCAATGTTTGTCTTCATTTTCCATTATAAACTGGGTTTTCTCTCCAGAAATAGAGCAGTTCTCAGTACAGACATCTGGAATATCATTCCATGAGACTACGCAAGGGTTTCATTAGCAGGGGACTCTGTCCCATCTGTTGAACGGGTGGAAGAGAAAACATCAGATAAGAATTTTGTGCTGACAGTAGATCTGTCTGCTTCCATCCTTCCTCTGCTTTTTGTCCCTTCCTTAGTGCTACATTTATTCCTGTTGCTTCTGGTATGGTCAAACTGACCAGCTCCTAGGGCTATTCCTGCACACTTCTCATAAGCTGGTCTTCAGCTCAGTGTCTGGTTACTTTCTGATTTATGAGAATGAAGTTTTATTCCTTGTTTTCACGGGCAAACTGAGGTAATATCAGGTTCTGCAGTCAATGGATAAGGGGGAGAGCTTGAGCATTGGATACAAAGTCTTGAGTGGGCAAAGTCTGATTTGAAGACCATCTGTTGAAGGACAGATGATGGATCTATCATTAGGGCAAGTATATAACTTGTGTGTAATTTCTGATAAAACCATGGCATTCTGCTTCTTAGACATGGCGTGTGAGATTTTCCTATACTGTGGTAGAGTAATAGCATGTCTTATGGATCAGGGTGTCTCTTCCCAAAGTTTAGGACCTAGAATACAAACATGGTTGCTGCATTTTCTGGTTGAGAAGATGGTGAGGAGAGGATGAGCATAGTCAGGTTAAGATCTGAGTTTGTATGTTCTCTCCCTTACTGTGTTAGGCTACCTACCAGATAGGAGAAGAAATTTTTCTTTAGCAGCTTGAATGGAAGTGTACCTAGAAGGTAGATTCTTTGCTGGCGTGGCCACCAATTAGCTTTTAGTTTTGAAAACTAAACTGTGTGGTCAGTTCTTGGTACTAGGAAGTTGAAACAGCATATTTTGCTTGAGGTTGTCTGCTGTGATGCAAGATTTGTTGAAGCTGAGGTTAGTACGGGAAGAGCATTTTTGAGCTGTGCTAGATGAGTTTTTCTACTGCTTTTTCCTTCCTGAAGGCAATAGAATTGAGATTTCTTCCATGCCCAGAACAGATTGGTTTGTTTGCTTTAAGACTGTGTATTTGGAAATTTAAGTTTCTCTAACCAGTGCCTTAGATATTTGAGTGAAGTAGTTGTTTCTAAAGGGGGATTGTTGTGGTCAAGAATGGCTGTCAGATGTGTAGATCGAAGTTTTTAGGTGTTCCAAATAGCACGATTTTGGTTTTATTTCAGTTTAGGAGTAAATCCTTGCATGATCCCTCTGTCCACCTTGATCAAGGAGCATTATGGGAGTTAGGGGAGGAGCTCAAGCTGTAGGAAATCCTGTGAAGCCAAATCAATATTGCCTGTGGTGATCATTCTCCACTTGAAGTGGACGGACATGGATCATGACCTGTAATTACGGTTAGTAAGCAACTTTTTTCCTCATACACAGCCAAGTTTGCAAGGGACAGAAGATCTTGTTGAAGCTGGCTTTTAATGTTGAGGAAATTAGTGTGGACAATAGATTGCCACTTTTACATAGACCATAGTGGGGAAATTGGGTTGTTTGAGCAGAGTCTATGTACTGAAAATAGAGAAAGGAACTGATCTTTAGGGTTACTACTTTGTGTAAGGATACTTTTACTGAGGTGGAGGAAGCCATTTCACTGCTTACTGTGCAGAGTGGGATAAAGTTTGAGGAACCACTGGGAAGATTCATTGCCAATACCATAAGATAGTGTTAGATAATCAACCATGGCAAAAGGTTTAGTTGAATCTGTAAAGACGACATCTGTTAACTAACCTTTGAGACCTCCGTTTAAGGAACCTACTCCACGGGATCTCTGTTTGGTACTAGAAGCTCTTGTATAAAATCTTATTTCTTTTTTTTTTATTGGTACTAGAAGCTCTAATACACATTTCACCTTTGAATCAGCAGCTAAATGCGACCTTAGGTATCTTGGAAAACTATTTTTCTAGTAGCCATTACCTCTGCTACACAAACTTGCGATACAAGCTTTGCCTACAAAATCTCTATACTCTCTTTCAGAAGGATAGAGTGACACTTCAAACTAATGCCTCCTTCCTAAGGTGGTGGTAGTAGAATCCAGTGTTAATCCATTAATTTGCCAGTATTCTTCCCTAATTTTGCAAACAAAGGTGAGTACATGTTACATTTATTGGATGTTCACAGGCAATTATGATTTTACCTGCACAGAACAAAAGACATCAGGAAAATAGACCAATTGTTTCCATTGCAGAACTGAAGGTAGGTAAACCAGTCATAAAGGTAACTTTAGACGGATGGCTATCTGAGTGTATTTAATTTGTTTATAACAAATTGGGTATTACATTCTCACAACCAATACAAGCTCATTCGGCTAGGTCTGTTACAACTTCAGTTTTTTTCCAGTGTCCATGGGCGACATATGTGCAGCAGCAACTTGGGCTACTCCACATACTTTTATTACATATTACAAATAGGATCTGGTCACCTGCGGTTGAGCATTATTTGTTTCAGCTTGTTCATAGGTAGGTACTAGGCTATTGGCCCTAGGGCCTATATAAGCCTAACCAAAGGTACCCTGGCTTTTGCCACCCAAGAAAATTATTTTCCTGTGCCACTGTCGAGCAGAGCCACAGAAGTGATCCCGGGGTGAATTTCCTATCTCCCATCCAATCCTCAAGATTTTTCTTGAAGAGCGCTAATGAGGAGCTTTGTTTGATATAGTTTGTTCCAGAGTATGGGAAGTCTCTGTGACAGGAATCTATCCCTCCAGCATGTTCTGTTTATTGTGGTGACAAGGTTTAGGTCCCTAGACCGTCTAGCTCGTAGGGATTGGGATTTCTTTAGGTGGAGCATGTCTAAAAGCTCTGGGTTTGACATTGCTTTGTGTGTTAGGCAGAGATCGCTTCTGAGTAGGCGATATGCAACGGAGTAAAGCTGCAGTTTTTTGAGACTCTGCATAGGGCATCTGTTTGAGGCCGGTAATCCTCTCTGTGAGGTATTTCTGTGGCCTTTCCAGTTGTAGATGTCTTGTGAGGTACATACCAAAAGGAGCATTGTACTCTCTAATGGGTCTAATGAGTGACTAGTAGAGGAGAACAATGACCTCTTTTTTTCCTGGATGAGAAACCTTTTGTGATGAGGTGTGCCACGTAGGATTTCCTGACTACTGTGGTGATGTGATCATCAAAGGAGAGACTACTGTCCGCCTGTGTCCCAAGGTCTCATCACACTTTCAGTGTTAAGTTGACTACCGCCTATGTGGTAGTTCATGGGTACTGAGTTTTTACCAAAATGGATGACAATGCACTTTTTGGCATTGAGCTTGAGGCCATGGCTTTGACACGAGGCATCTGTCTCAGTGAGGCCCTTTTTCAGATTGTCCACATCTTTTGGAGTTTTGATTATGGCTCCTAGTTTGCAGTCATCTGCGAACTTGGTTAGCCAAAGACCACCTGTGTTGGCCTGTACTTCAGAGAAGTAGATACCAAACAGGAGAGGACCCAGGACTGAACCCTGTGGTACTCCACTTGTCACTGGTCTGAAGTTGGATTCTGAGTCTGCTACTTTCACAGTGTGGGTTTTGTCAGTGAGCCAGTTGGCAACTCATCTTGTGGCATAGGGATTTATACCTAGTTTAGTGGGTTTATCTATAATTCCAGAGTGGGGGGTGGTGTTGAAAGCCTTGGCGAGATCTAGATAGGCTGTGTGAACCACCTTACCCTCATCTACGGCTTTGGTGACTGCTTCAAAGAAGTCTATCAGGTTTAGGAGACATGATCTGCCTTTTACAAACCCGAACTGGGAGGGGTCCTGAGTTTGGAGATTACCAGTGTCATTGTTTATAATTTCCACGATGATACGTTCCATAGCCTTGCACACCAAGCTCGTTAGGCTAATGGGGTGGTAGTTTCCGGGGTCTCTGGTGGCTCCCCTTTTGTGGAGTGTAACTGTCGCTGTGTGCCATTCAGTGGGCACATATCCTGAGGTGAGGCTATGATTGAACATGGTACTTAGCTGGGGTGCCAGTTCGTTCTGTAGTTCACATAGAACACAGCTTGGGATGTCATCAGGTCCCTTGGATGCTGTGTTCTTGGCTTTGGATAGTGTTTTTTACCTGTGCAGCCGTGATTACGGGAACTTTGCATTCTTCTGGTATAGAGATGGGCCCTTTAGGGGATGACGGGGGTAAAGTTAGCACTGAACCTATCTGCCAGGATGTTGGCAATATCAGTTGGTTCTGTATATTTAGTGCCGTTGTGCTGTAACTCAGAGCAGATCTGAGTGTTGCCATTGAGATTCTTGACATAGCTACAGAATGCTTTGTGGTCGTCTTTAGAGTCAGTGGCGATTTTGTTTTCATAACTAGCTTTGGAGAATTTTGAGGGATCTCAGCTTCTTACTGAGGCTGACCAGGGAGTTTCTCCAATCATGGGATTTTACTCTTTTTTGCAACAGTTTCTTTCTTCTGTTGTAGAGTTTGTTTATGGCAGGGGACCACCAGATTGCCTTCCTTTTTTTGGAGGATAGCATCTTGGTTCCGTTAGGGATTGCACGATCCATGCACTCGTGTAAGTGCTTATAAAGTGCATTTGTGTAGGATTCAGCAGTCATAATTCTATTGTCCGTCAGCATGGGTGTCGTGAAGTTTTGTGAAGTGACATGGGTGTCGTGAAGTTCTGTCTTAAGAAGCGTGAATTTGGCTTTGGAGAAGTTTTTTTTTACTGTTTCCCTAATGGGGTATAGGGGAGGGATGTGGATGTCTAGGGTGATTAGCTTGTGGTCATATCTGACCGAGGAGTTGACCTCTGGTGTGGAGCGCCAGTTGCCCATGTTGGTAATAACCAGGTCTAGGATACTGCTGCCCCTGGTGGGGGTGTGGATAAGTTGATCCATGGCATTGGAATTTATGAATTCCAGAAAACGTTGAGCACAAGAGTTGGTACATAAGTAGTTTTCCCAGTTAATGGTAGGGTAGTTGAAATCTCCCATTATTAGGGTGTTAGGTTGTACCCTAAAATTTTCCAGCGTATTAAGAAATGAGGAGTGGAAATCCTGGGGCATGGTGGGGGATCCTGTAGCAAGCTACAATTTGGATTGCGGTCTTGCACAGAGTTAGTTGCACTTGGATACTCTCTGATGCATTATGCTGAGGAACTAGCCTGGAGGTGTGGATATCCTTAATGAATATGGACACACCTTCGCCTGTAGTGTTTCGGTCCAGGTTAGGTGGCCGAAAGGTGTGGTATGAATTATAGCCTGGTAACGCAGGGGTGCTCTTCTAGCATTGAGTAGCAATACCCTCAGATTCTTCTTGCCTGTAACTGTTAGGGTGGTGAATTTGTCATTTGAACCATGCCTAAAAAAGGCACTATAGTGGTGGCTAGAGCCTTGGCCAGTATCCGGAATCCTAGGCGCGACAGGTGCAGGCCATCTCTGGCAAAGTATCGTGGTTTGTCGATCATGTCATCCCAGGCAGACAGATACTGCATCCCCTTAGAATGACACCAGAAGCTTAGCCAATTAAGGTCAATCATTTTGTCCTTGTACTGTGGTATCATTCTGGGTGATGACAGGATGCTACTCAGGGCTAGGGTCATACCTGCCTGGGCTACAAGATTGGACAGCTCCTTCATGTCCCTTTTCATGTAGTCCAAGGAGGTACGTCTCAGGTCATTCACACCAACATGGACAATGACAGTCATATTTGTACTTGTTGTGGAGTGACCTGAGTGCATGTGTTATGTGGCGGATCCTGGCACCCGACAGGCAGCTGACAGTAACTTTCTCCTTGTTTAGCCTGGTGAGTGGAACATCAATGTGCCTGACTATAGTCACCTGTGACTAGAGGTGGGTACGTTGTTATGCCTTATGGGTTGTGGTTGAGTGGCACACTGAGTTTGTGGGCTGTGTCATTTGGGTTGTGTTGGGGGCTGAGGTTGCTTGTGTTTCTGCTTTGGAGGTCCCTGTTGCTTGGGCAGGTTTTTACTGAGAGCCTCCGTGAATGTAGGTGTGTGTTTTGGTGGTGTAGGTTTTTTATGTGCTGAGTGTGGTGTGGTGCAAATGATTACCTTCTCTTCTTGACTGTCTAGTCCAGTCTTGGGTGAAGAGAGCTTTGCATCCAGTTTGGCTATACAAGTGCATCTCTCACGGGTTGTAGTGTTGGGTGATAGGAGAGGGTTGTCTGTGTACATGAGGCAATTACTACATTGCCCCAAGATGCCCCGATTCATCAGGTAGACAGGAGAAAACACCGGGAGCTTGACCCTTAGACTTGCCTGGATAGGTGCTTATTTAAGTACTAGAAACTGTTTTCCTCTAGACAGTGGGGAAAGTTGAGTGCTGTAGTAATTGGTACCTTATTTAGTGCTTACAATAAGTTCTGAACAAGTGCTGAGCTCAAAGAAACAGACTTGAGTGCTGAAACAAAAAAAACTGGCTAGTTCTAAGAAACAAAATTAAGCTAGAAGGCTTCCCTGTAACACAGAAAGGCTTGGGGGCCTAGAAGCCTACAAATAGTCCAGCAAATCTATATCCAGACTAGAATACCCACAGGAAAGGCAGGAAACAAGCTTAGAATTTTTTTTTGTTAGTGGAAAGAGAGAAAGGAGTAGCAGAAACTAAGCTGATTGGCCTTCTCAAGTGTTCTCCCTGTATTGGGTAGAATGAGGTAATGACACTAGACTGGGAGGAGGGTCCCAGATCAAATTTATAGTAGGGGCGGGCAACTGCAAAGCCACCAACTTATAAGACTGCAGAAATGTTTCTCACAACAGAAAAGCAGCAGTGAGCCTTTTAAATGAAAGTATTAAACAGCTAAAGGAGCCTCTAGAGAAAGTGTTTAACTGCAAACAGTTATCAGAAACAAACAACCCAACAGATGCTTAATAAAAGTGGACAATTTCCAGTTAATACCTCACACAGTGAAACTAGCTAGAAAAATATACAGTACACAAAGCTATAAACTCGAAAAAAAAGGATACTTAATGTTGTATATTATAGATCCGAGTTTGCTCAGTGTCCTTCCTTCTATTAGCTCAGTGTGAAATGGCAGAAGCACTCACAACATAACTTCTTAGGTAACAGAAAGTTGAAACCTGAGAACTTTTAAAAAACAAAAAGCTCAAAAGAACAAATGAGGTGCTTAGTCTAAGCTGTAGTCCAGGTGACCTCAGTCAGCCAATGACCTTAAACAATTCTCTCTCAGGAATATCCTTCCTTAGTCCACCCGGGATTATTGGTAGATTTGCGACTCTGTCCCATCAGTTGAGGATAGAAGGAAAATTGACATTGTCAGAAAAAGTTTTGTACTTTTAAAGTTCCATCTGTGTTGTCCATTTTCATTCTTCCTCAACTTCCTAGCCCCCCCGCCACACACACACTTTTTTCTTTACAGACTTCTGGAAGAATAAGTGCATAACTTTTTTTTTAAATATTTTAATTTAGTAGGTAATTTTATGCATAGGTCTTTACAAACCAGGAGTGCATGGTATCAGAGTCTGGTGGATTGTAAGGGAAGTATTTTTTGGAGAGTGTTTAAATAGAATACTAGGGGAGATTCAGAGGTGGTTGGATCTATAGCTGGAGTGTAATGCGTCATGGAAGGGCTTGGCATTTCGGTATATTTGGTGACTGTCTTTTGGGGAGACTAGTCCTTTAGAAATAATGTAAGCATTACTTGTGCAAGTATTTTCTTGTCTCTTCTGATCATTTAATTAATCCTGACCTAAAACCTTTTGAGTTTTTTTAAAAAAAAGCTGGTTTGATGGTTAGTTGATATTTGAATGTACATAGGCAGTTATCTCTTTGGGCAAGACAAACGCTGTTGAGAAAAATAACTTTATCGTGTGCAAGTAGGCTAAAAAGTTTCTAATGTCACATTTATCCAAATGCCTTTGAGTGTATTGTATGTTACCACGTAAACCATAGACTTGCCTACCAAACATAAAGTAGATTGTGTCAGAACATTGATTAACTATTAAGCATTCTTCAGAAATGCCAGTGTGGATATTTGTACAGCTGTTGCTTGGACTTCTCTGCATTCTTTTGCAAGACTCTCTAAGCTGGCTGTGATCTCTGGGTCTGCTTTACTGCCCATAAACATCAGAGGTGTCTGTGATGCCATCTGAGAAGAACTGAACTCTGACCTGCTTTTTGAAGAGGACAAACTTGTGTAAGATATGGAAGCTGTTGCAATGATCTTCATGATCCATGTACATCCACTTCATCATAGCCTTCCATCCTTTATATTTGGTAGTATGGGTTTGTTGGCAGTGTCTTAAGGGATTTGTTGTGTTATTTGTATCCATGCTCGCTGTTCAGTGGCTGACTCTGATCTGGATAAAGGGAGGAGTTGCAGAGCTATTTGAAAAAAGGAGCTGGGGAAGTTCTGTGTGCCAAGCTGACTACTGCTTGCAGCAGTTATTTTTGCTGCTTTAAGTGGATATATATTTGTTAATGAGCAGAAAAATGGTAAGTACATAACTTCTGTTCGTGGATGAGTAATTTAATATGTGATTTTTATGAAGGTGAATTCCAAGAGATAAATGTACTGTATGGAAAATAATCATAATGAACAGAAGCAGTCAGTCATGATCTGATGGCAGAGGGCACAGTAGCTCAAATTCTGGTAAAGATGTCGGAGCAGAGCTAGTTAGAGCATAAAAACAGAAGTATTAATTTTAATTGCCATAAGTAATCTAATTGTTTGTTTTTCCCCTGCAGATGGAGAACAATGGCACCTTGTTTGTTAGTCATATACAGTAAGTATTGGTAATATTTGTATATCAGTACTTACCAGAAAGTAAGAATGGCAAATTACTCAACATGTTTTTAATTTGTCATCTGGAATATTAACAAAATGCATAAAACATTCAGAATATTACATTTCAGTTTTTATCCTGTTTGATTTTTTTTTTTTTTTAATATTTTTCACTAGTAGGTTCAAGGCTGTGGGGATAGGATGACCAGGAGATCTAATGTTGGGAGTCATTGGGTCCTGCAGTCGGGTTCATCTTTTACCAATTATTCTGGCATTTGTCTTGGAAAAATTACACTTTGAGGATGCTAATGCTTTGCCGGCATGTGATATTGCACTAACTAAATAAGCAAGCCTTTCATCTGAGCCCTAACATCTTTCTGCATATGTAGTTTGAATTTTGATCCTGATACTTGTAGATGAAGTTCCTACATTCAGTGCTTGTATATAACCCTGCCATGTTTCTCCTGCTGCCAGTTTGCTGCCTAAGACTGACCCTGTAAATGTTTTTTTGCCTTGGGGAGGCACACATGAATCATTAGCATAAGTGCCAGTGATTCAGTCCTGCCACATGCATATGAAAGGAGAAACTTCTGGCTTGCTTTGTTTCCAGGAAGGTGACAGCAGTTAGAAGTACTTTATATGGGACTGATAAAATATAGGGCTCCAAGTTGGCCCATTTCAATTGTAGCACCATTGCGACAAGAGTTTGGAAAGACTAGGACAGTCTAGCCTTTGTTGGAGGTTGGTAAAATATCCTTTTTGGTTTCACAAGTGCTGTTTATTTTCAAACAAGGACTCTTGAGCCGCATCAGTGTTTCTTGCCAGTGGATGTTAAGGGACTTGGAGGAAGTGAATTTGCAACTTCCATCATTAGAGGCATTTCCAAGCTGTAGCTGCTGTCCAGCCCCTTGTTTGCCTTGGGCTCAAAGCTGATTGCCTTGATCCTAAGGAGCAATTTTTTTGTGTTAACCAACTATGGTTCAGGGCTACTCAAGGCCAAGACCTCCCCTCCCTAGCTGTCCTGCTCTGACTAGAAGGGTTGTTTGACCCAGGCTATAACTGGTCTGATGAGCCTTTCCAAGGCAGAGACTGTGACTAAAGGCTTAAACTTCAGTTGAGTGCATGGGAGCTTGGCATGGGTGCAGAAATGTGGTCTTATGGAATGTGTCGTGACTGTTTCAGGGCTTGTTCAAGTCTGTCTTTGCTCCCTTTGAGTACCAGGATGTCACTATTGTGTTCCTCACTTGACACCCAGCACATGCTTTCATGTATTCACCCTTCAGTCAACTCCTGTTTGAAGCCAGTCAGGACACTGGACACCTTCTCTTTCTCTCCGGCTTGCTAAGAATGTGAAAATCTTGAAGCCATTTGCTCCAAAGTAGACAAGTACAGCAAGTCCCCACTCACCACTTTCCCAGATGACTGTTCCTTTGGAGAGACCTTTAGATATATGTGGCTGATATTGATCAGTCTTGGTCCCCCCTATTCATTCTTCTAGAAATATGTGAAAGTTTTTGTGGAAAAAAGCTGGAGGAGCAGTGGGTCATCCCATCCAGCGTTTGGTCAAGAAGTGCTCTTTTGGCTTCCTGTAAACACTCTGTCAAGGGTTTCACTCCCCTATAAGAGACCTGTATTCTGACAAATTCTATTAGAGAACTCTGTCCTCTTGTGTCACCAAACTCTGGAGCTCCATCTTTACAGAAGTAAAAATTACATACTTCCAAGCTATAAAATATGGCTCAAAAGTACCTTAACCAATCCTGGTCGTTCTGATGCTCATCACCGGGTTCAGACTTCTACTGTAAGCACAAACTTGAAAAAACAAAAACTGCGAGTACACCAATAAGTGCTGTCACACTATATCGGAAAACAACCACTGCTGGTAAACTGAGCTCTTCTCAAAAACTTTCAAGTTTATTAAATCCACAGAGCAGTTAGTCTTCAGACCAAACAAACGAGTTAAGCGCTTTCACCCAGTACCTGGGCTTCTTCAGAACTAAATTCATGAATCAGTATAGCGTATTATATTCCTTTTTTGCCGCCAAACTAAAAATTTTTAAAAAGTTTTAGAGACACTAACTTAAAATAATTTAACATAACATAAAAATCTTTTCAGTTGCTGGCATGTCATTCACAATTAGTAAATAATGCAAATCTAAAAATTAAATACTCATTCCAACACTATTATAAAACATAATAAAAATGTGTTTACATAGTAAAAGCAAAACCATCCATAAAAATATTGTAATGCTACCAATTTGATTGCCTAATATAGTATAGGCATTGCTAATTTGGTGTAAACACATGAAAAACTGTGAATAATATCATGATAGATGATAATATGTAAATATAAAATATAAAATGTTAAAATATCTACATATATTCTATAATTTATACTACCCTATTTATTATTTCTTATATAACAAAAAAATCCATAATATAATACTGGGCTGTACTTGATCAAATATAATGCTATAAAATTATATAAATATGTAAATAACTATTATTAATAATAAAATTATTTAATCATATGATAATAGCGGTTTTATTGATATAAATTCATTAAGGCCTGGGGGGGGGGGGTGACATCTAAGTATATTTGCCACAAAACTTCTTTATAGCTTAAACTTTTAAAATCCCCCCCTCTAGGATCAATTTTCAACACCTCCAGTATGGTGAATTTAAAATAATGATCATCTCCTTCACTATCCACATGCCTATACAATGCATTATTCCTATCCTTGGTTTTTATGCAATAAAATATGGTCATAAATTCTTTTCCTGAGGTTTCTCTCAGTTTCTCCAATATAAAAACTAGAACATTTCTGACATTTGCTCAAATAAACTACCATCTTACTACTACAATTCCCTAACTTACTTTTTATACAACTTTTTAATCCATTGTCTAAGTATATAGTAGTCTCATCAGACATGTATTTGCATTGATTGCAAGAACCTTATTTTGTACTTCTAACAGGAGCAAACTTGTTACCTATGACCCCTCTGTGCTTTCTTTCCACTAATTCTTTAATGTTGGTTCCCATTTTAAAGATAAAATTGGGTTTAATTCCCACAAGTTTGGATATATGAATATCATTAGATATTATATACCAAAAATCGTATATTATTTTTTTAACAAACCTGGCTGCCATGTTAAACTGTAATACACACGATTTGTGAAAATAATTTGTACTTTTAACTTGTGAATTTTCATTAGCATTTGATATAAAAATCTCTTGTATGTTTGTTTGCTACCTAACAAAGGTTTGTATCTAGTACTACGCATTTTCATAATATACTGAATAGTGAGGTCCATCATGTTGACTGGGTACCCTCTTTGGCTGAATAATTTTTTAATAAAGTCCAATTCTAACTTCAACCGAACATCATTAGAAGTCATTCGTGCCACTCGAACACATTGACCCTTGAACACATTGTTCTTTAACTTCACAGGATGGCAACTAGTATAATGCAAATAATTATTAGAAAAAGTGTCTTTTCTGTAAATTGAAGAGGTAAGTGTGTGCGCCTGATATTGTATAAAAGTATCCAAATATGGTAATCCAGTGTTATAGGAATAAGTGAATTTTAAATATTCACTACTTGTATTAAGAAAGTGAATAAAAGACTCCAAAATCGTGGAGTCTGCATCCCATAAAATGTAAATGTCGTCCAAGAATCTGGAGTAGTATTTTGCATGCTGGTAATATTTACAAGTAAATAGGGATGTATCTTCCCAAGTGAGCATCACTAAATTGGCAAAAATGGGAGCACAAGCGGCTCCCATCGCCACACCTTTTCTCTGTTTAAAATGTTCACCTTCAAACAAAATAAAATTATTGTCCAACACGATTGACATTTCTTCTAGTAATGTAATTTCATCCCATTCCAGATTAGAGTATTTTCTAATACTACAACTAAACGCTTCAAGCCCTTTATCCTTGGGGATGCAGGAAAATAGATTTCTTACGTCTATAGTAAGAAATGTAATATTGTCAAAGTTCATGTTGATAGGAAAATTACTCAGGAAGACCCACTAATCCTTTACCATATGCGGGATTTTATCATATAAAAATTTTAATTTACAATCAATATATTTCCCTAATGGGAAAGTCTTCGATTTACTACCTGAGACTATCTGTCTAAAAGGGGGGTCAAAAGCATCCTTGTGAACCTTAGGTATACCTATAAGGGTGGCTAATTGGGGAAATTTAACCTTTAAGAAATCATATATCTCTTTAGTAATTCTTCCATCTATATAATATTCCTCTATATAGGAATCTATCCTGTGGTATGCTATATTAAGTTCATTAATAGAAATAGGTATATAATTACCAGAATAATGTAAGATATACATTTTCTTAATATACCGAAAATAATCATATAGAACCCCACCCCCCTTATCCGGTTTCATCACCCTAATATTCATATCTTCCCTTATCTCACACAATGTTTTTCTTCTAATGTTAAATTACTAGAATTAGTCATTTGTTTGAGATTTTTAAAATCATGATATATACCTCTAATAGTAACTTTCTCAAACATTTCAACATTGGGGTGGGATGGTGGAATATAGGAACTTGCTTTCTTAAACTGTGTATTAAAATGTTCATTACTAGTAGGGTTGTCACTAACAGGTATACTCATATTATTAAAATGTATATCTAAATTAACTTTCGTAATGAATTTCTTAAATTCAATTATAGTATCAACCAAGTCAAATTTGGGATTGGTTTTGTGTTTAGTAAATAAATCAAAGTGTACCCTTTCTATGTTAAATTTAGTATAGTTGAAAATGTTAAAATTTTTGTGTGTACTTTCCCATTAATTACTATCTCATTAGCATTATTGCATGAAATAGCACTTGGGGTGTACTCACCCTCAGTGTCTAATACCATCTGTTTCTGATTCCCATTTTTGTATGGTTGTGTATTGTTTCCCTACCTTCTGAAAATCCCCCTTATAAGTGTATCGTTAGAATATTGAGGTTTATCGAATCTCCTACTATAATCAGAATTTCCTCTTCCATCCCTCTGCTGTGTATCTTCGTGTTACATGGTCATTATGATATATATTGGAATTTATATCTGGCCATATATATGCTTTATTCATGTTATAATGTTCATTGTCTCTTCTTAATTTTTTTGATTTGTGCTGTGTAATAGAAATCCATTTCTTAGCTTCTTGAAACTGCTTATTATATAAATTCTCCCATTGGGAGAATAATAAATCATTCAGAATGTTGTTGTTCAACTTTTCTGCTTCTGAAATGAGTTTACTAAGTTTCTCGTCATTGTGTTTCATTAATAAACGCATAAAATTAAATCCACAGCTGTCAAAAAAACTACTAAACTCTTTCCTAACATCTTGGGAAATTTCTAGACCTAAAGACACCTTAAAAAATCTAAGACCCATAGGTACTATTTTCAGACCAAGATTCCTAGATAGATGTGCATTGTCAATTGTTAAACCATTAATATAACTTTTTTCCAAGTTTAAAAATCATAGTCTTCAAATTATCATCCTCATTGTTATCAATGTCTATAATATTATCACCACTTTTAAAATCATCCATTTTATAATTGAAAGACAAAAAATCATTAAATTTATTGTCCTCTGCAGAACGGGCCACTGATGCTACAGGGTGGACTGATCTGAAGTTTTTACAGTACCTTTATTGTATTGAGTAGACTGTCCAGCAACAGTAGAATACGTTTTTAAAGGAAGTGTTTTTAGGTTTGGCACCAGTTCTAATAGCTTCCTCATTGATATATAAAGAGAAGTCGAAAGTAAAATCAGAAAGATTGATTTTACTACAATTATAAGGTTCATTAATGTCTAAGATATTGGTAGCTCTTCCTGAACATCCGACTTGGCCATTAGGTATCTCCATGCTGTCCGATGAAACATCCTCTTCACCCACATCAAGTCTGGTCATTTTCCTAGCAACAATGTCACCAGCTTCAAGTTTCCCATTTGAGGCTTGTCGGTCATCCGGACCTGGAGAGATTAAATGTCTCCGAACTGCCACTGTTAGTATGCTGTGATCGCATACTACATATCTTAGCACTAGAAGACTTAGAAGTATTAACTGCTGATCCACTTGATACCAGCTGTTTAACCAACAGGGAAAGACTATTTAATTCCCCCTTTAGTCCGGAAAGCTCTTCCCGGATGTGTGCAAGATCGTCTGTGTCTAAATATAGTTTTTGTTGTTGTTCTCCACTAGAAGGTAATGCACCCTTGTATTATGAAAATGCGTAGTACTAGATAAAAACCTTTGTTAGGTAGCAAACATAAACTTACAGTACAAGAGATTTTTATATCAAATGTTAATGCAAATTCACAAGTTAAAAGTACAAATTATTTTCACAAATCGTGTTTATTACAGTTTAACATGGCAGCCAGTTTTGTTAAAAAAATAATATACGATTTTTGGTGTATAATATCTAATGATATTCATATATCCAAACTTGTGGGAATTAAACCCAATTTTATCTTTAAAATGGGACCTAACATTAAAGAATTGGTGGAAAGAAAGCACAGAGGGGTCATAGGTAACAAGTTGGCTCCTGTTGGTACAAAATGTGGTTCTTGCAATCAATGCAAATACATGTCTGATGAGACTATTATACACTTAGACAATGGATTAAAAAGTTGTGTAAAAAGTAAGTTAGGGAATTGTAGTAGTAAGATGGTGGTTTATTTGAGCAAATGTCAGAAATGTTCTAGTTTTTATATTGGAAAAACTGAGAGAAACCTCAGGAAAAGAATTTGACCATATTTATTGCATAAAAACAAAGGATAGGGAATAATGCATTGTATAGGCATGTGGATAGTGAAGGAGAGGATCATTATTTTAAATTCACCATACTGGAGGTGTTGAAAATTGATCCTAGAGGGGGGGGGGATTTTAAAAGTTTAAGCTATAAAGAAGCTTGGTGGCAAATATATTTAGATGCCACCACCATCCAGGCCTTAATGAATTTATATCAATAAAACCGCTATTATCACATGATTAAATAATTTTATTATCAATAATAGTTATTTACATATTTATATATTTATATATATTTATATAATTGTATAGCATTATATTTGATCAAGTACAGCCCAGTATTATATTATGGATTTTTTTGTTATATAATAAATAATAAATAGGGTAGTATAAATTATAGAATATATGTAGATATTTTAACATTTTACATTTTATATTTTATATTTACATATCTATTATGATATTCACAGTTTTTCATGTGTTTACACCAAATTAGCAATGCCTATGCTATAATATATTAGGCAATCAAATTGGTAGTATTACAATATTTTTATGGATGGTTTTGGTTTTACTAAGTAAACACATTTTTATTATGTTTTATAATAGTGTTGGAATGAGTACTTAATTTTTAGATTTGCATTATTTATTAATTGTGAATGACATGCCAGCAACTGAAAAGATTTTTATGTTATGTTAAATTATTTTAAGTTAGTGTCTCTTTAAAACTTTTTAAAAATTTTTAGTTTGGCACCAAAAAAGGCATATAATATGCTATACTGATTCATGAATTTAGTTCCGAAGAAGCCCAGGTACTGGGTGAAAGCGCTTAACTCGTTTGGTCTGACTATTTTAACTGCTCTGTAGATTTAATAAACTTGAAAGTTTTTGAGAAGAGCTCCGTTTACCAGCAGCGGTTGTTTTCCGGTATAGTGTGACAGCACTTATTGGTGTACTCGCAGATTTTGTTTTTTGTAAGCACAAACTTATTACTTCTAATTTTCTTCCATCCTAATCTGAAACATACCACTTCACACCTTAATATTACTCTTTTTCCAACCACCTCCCCATCGAACTTCTCCCCATCATGTCCTTCCTAATAAACCCAAGTTATAAACCATCTAAAAGATTAATCCAAATAGGCAGTCTTTTACTCATCCTGAACGTATATAGCCAAGTTAGAAACTTCTGCATCCACCTTAGTAAGAGGCTAATCATGTACCTTGTTTTCCCATTTGCATCTTAATACCACTATCCTCCAAATTAATCGCATCTCTGCTCCTGTACAATTTGGTACCTACTTTACTAACCTTTCTGTATAGAAATCAGAGCTCTAGATTCTTTTATAACAATGTTGTTTTTCTATTATAACAATGCTTTATTTTATTGCAAAATGCTAGTGTGACACCAAAATTGTCTAGACCCTACTCGTACTGTATTGTAAATTCTAAATCATTCTGATCTATTATGATATAATTAGCATTTACTGTGTATGTGTATATATTTTATATATATATATATATATATATATATATTTGTGTTTTCTCAAAATTGTAACTGTTAATAAAAATGTACTACATTGGAGTTTTCATCCCCAGATATTTGCTGAAAATGGGTTCTACCCAGTTGGACATTCCCTGCCAACAGACAAATTGACTATGGCCAAATGTCTATCTGTTATTTCAGGACTTCTCAGTATTGCTAACGTATGCTGCCCAGAAACTTGCACTGTCTAAGGGTGGGGAAAGGTGCAGCGTCAGGCTGCTTTCTGTAAGTTAATGTGCAAGTCAGGGCATCCTGGTTATGCCCTTGTGAAAGACTGTGGTTGACTGTCCATCATAAAGGCAGACATGTTCTTTGTAAGCCTCTGATAAGAGTAACTCTCACCAGGCTTCCTCAAGCTGGCATGTCCATCAAATGTCCTTGAGACCACATTTTTCTAGCTTGCTGCCTAACAGTCAAATTCTCTGTGGCAAGAAAATATGCTAGGTTTCTGTCCTGGGTTCCATGCCTCAGCTGCTTCTAACATGTCCAAATTGTAATCCTCCCTGGAGATCAGGCCTTCCTGAGTCTGTGATCAAGAATTACCTAATTCAAATGGTTTACTGTTTCCACATAGTCCTTTGCATTTTCATTTGTGCTGATGTAGCCAGGGCCTCCAGTTCAGGGCATGCCCATGATAGTGTTGCTGAGACTGCTTTTCGAGTTAGACCCCAACAGCATTGTAGATGCCTAGTTTAAGGTTGTGGTCTATGGTCAGGCTTTGCAATATCTTGTGGATGACTCTTTATGGAGGAAATGGGCCCTAACCACTTTGGAGGACCATTAAACTCCTGTACAACTTTACCAATTCCAAAACTGACCTGCCCCGAAAACAGAAACAATGCTCAAGTATCCCACTGCTTTGGCCCTTCCTCTCCTTAAATCAGCCAAGAGGTCAACTCTGGCCCAACTGCAATGGTCCTAGCTGTGGTCTGTAGGACGACTACAAAACTTTCTCTGTTTGAGAGTAATCCTTGTGGGGCAGTGGTTTTTGGATGTGGTCTTGATCAGGTCTGTCTTGTTACTATATGTTCATCCCCAAGAAAGAACTGTTAAGAGACCATACTGTTTCAGCAGAGCTTGTTCAACAGACTCTTGACTGTCAGAATGGATCGAGAGATTGTCCCTTATTCTGAACAGGAGAAGGAATTGTACTCCTTTCCATTTTTAGTTACAGAATGGATGTCTGGTTTCTGTTCTGTTTTGAACCTCCTCATCTTCAATTGACAAATCTGTTAAATTTGATTCTGTGCTGTCTTCAGGGTGTCAAGCCCTTACCACTGGAAGATGTCTGAATGGTGTTGCTAGACATGATGGATGAAGGATTTTTGGCCAGTAATATTGTAGGTTTACTAAGGAGGTGGTTGTTACTTGCTGCTGCTGAACACACTACTTTGGTACAAAGTACAAGCAGACTGGACAGAACCTTGAGTAAATGTTGGAAATGAATGCATAACGGAAGGTATGTGGTATAAAACTGAGTACAGATAATATAGTAGGCATGGCAGAAAATGTGGAGGTGGGAAGATTCTTATGAGATATGGTAAATAGTGAAAAAAAGTTAACAGCACTATCTGGTGGGTGGGCTGATAAGGTAAATCTAAATGAGGAGGTCAAAGCTTAAACAAAGTGCTGCATTAATTTAGCCCTAAAAAGGGGGTAGTGGTTGACTGAAAAATGCCAAAGAAGCTGAAAGGTTAAGATGTGCAGAACAGTGTTGACAATTTATTCTGTATGGCTTTGAAATATGGGCAGAGCAGCAGAAGAGGCCTGAAGTGATGGTGATTAGGTACACCTGCGAATGGCTTAAAAGGATTCATACAGACATGAAGAAACGAGGATTTACCAGTGGAAGTCTAGCCCTGGTTGTGCAGAAAAGGTCAACATGAACAGATTAGTGGCTCTGTTGGATGTGCAGAAAAGACCATTTGGTAAAGCAGATTTGGGAAATATAAGGCAGCAGGAGGAGACTAGGACAATGCTGGTCTCCATCCATAAGATGGATGGAGACTAGGACAATGCTAGTCTCCATCCATAAGATGGATGGATTACATGAGAGATCCTGGGCACAGTTGTTAACATGGCCTGAGCACAATAAAGGTTTAACATTAAAAAAACTAGAACATTACTTGGTAGAGTTAGGAAAATACCACCATATCTTAATGTAGGTATCTTGGATCAAGATTATAAGGGATTTTATGTTGACAATTTATTTCTAAGAAACTTTTCACAGTATAAATTGCATATTTTATAGTAAAGTATATTTAGCTGCTTTGTATGTGATAGTTAAACTAAACAGATGCTTTCTTTCTCTCCTCTGTTTTGGTATTGAGAAACACATTGCAGTGCAAAAAGAGAAAAGCCAGACAGAAGCATGTTTAAGTTCATCTGTAATCATGGGTTATTTGGATGGGGTAAAAACAAATCAGAATGTGTACAGCTGCTATGTTTTCTGTTTTGCTTAGGTGAATTTTTGGAGTAAGATCCCTGGATTAATCTAAAATTTTCATCGAAAACAAGTAAATATGGGAATACTAAATATATCAAACTTTTCCTGTAGCAGTAAATGTTTGTCTCTCAGGTTGGAACAGAGGCCTACATTTTTCTTCCTCTCTCATTTTCTTGGAGGCAAGCTGATAGGGCAATAGAAGGCAGAACACTGGTTTCTTCATTGCTAAAAGTTAATTTCTGAAAGTATGCAAGTAGTTTTCACATCTGGGGAAGGAGTAAAGAGACACTAATGTAACTAGAAGCACAGGCAATATAACATCATCATACCATGGATGACCTCGTTTTCAAGTTAATTAGGGCATGTGTTAGCTGTCTGGCACAAATGTTCCTATTAGGAGGGCTAACCATCATTTAAAGATGTAAATAGGTATGCATGTTTGTATCAAGTTAATAGGTTATGGAGGGTGTTGTGAGGAGGTTTTTTTTGAGGTTTTTTTATTGAAACAAAAATTCTTGTAATGTGACGCAGGTTCCAGTGCTAAAAAAAAGTGTATGCTGAGTGCAAATAGCAATGCTATAGGATACACATTTGGAAAGAACTAAGCATGTGAGTTTGGCAAAGGATTTCTGGATGCATATTCTGCAGAATAGCAGTAAGGAAGAGTGCTTGTATTGCTAGAGGAGCTCTGGTAGTGATGGAAGATGTAAACATTGATAATGGCAGATTTGTAGTAGTAAGGGGTTATTGGCAAAGGAGTATTATGCTGGCATGTATTCCACCTAAAACTGCTAATTTGGGGAAAATCAGCTTTCAGCAGGGGAATATTACTTATAGGTTGGATACTGCAGTTTGATTTACAACAATGAGGATGCATCTGTGGGGCCTAGAAGGGAAAGTAGATTTCTGAAGAAAGTTATGAAAATATTTGGTATGAAAGATGTGAATTTAGTGATAGGAAATCAAATTTAAATATTCCCCAGTGTACATCTGGGCTAGAATTGACATATTTCACAGGAACATGTGCATGTAATTGAGAACATTAATACAATAACTATTTCAGGTTGTGTGCTAATAAGTACTAATATAAAAATGCAAGGTAATGAAGTAGAGATGAGACACTAGCACTGCCCCACCTACCTGATAAGGGTGGAATTTAAGGAATGGGTAGTGGAAATTATCTGGGAGTTCATAGGTTCATAGGTTCATACTAGGCTATCTGCCCTAGGGCATTTATAAGCCTAGCCAGAATGTTTGGCTTTCGCAACCCATTTTAAATTTATTTTGCTATGCCCTTTTTCGAGGTTAGTATACTGTGCCTCTGTCTAACAGTGACACAGAAGTGATACCCGGGGTAAACCTACGATCTCCCATCCACTCATCAAGATTCCTCTTGAAGAGAGTCAATGAGGGACTCTGCCTAACCTGGACTGGGATTTTATTCCAGAGTGAAGGGAGCCCCTCTGGGTTATGAATCTGTCCCTCCAGCATGTCCTATTTATTTCAGTGCTGAGGTTCAAGTCTCTCGAGCGTAGCTCGATGGGATTTGGATTTTCTGAGGTGCAGCATGTCCATTAATTCCGGGTTGGACATGGCTTTATACGTCAGGCACAGATCGCCTCTGAACAGGCGGTATACCACTGAGTAGAGCTGGAGTTTCTTTAACCGGGCAGCATATGGCATCTGTTTGAGCCCTTTGATCCTCTTGGTGAGGTACTTTTGGGGTCTTTCCAGTTGCTGCAGGTGTCTGGTAAGGTACATCCCAAAAGGGGCATTGTACTCAATTATGGGCCTGATGAGGGATGAATAAAGAGGCACGATGACGTCCCCTGATCTAGATGTGAATCACTTTATGATTAGGTGGGCTATATAAAATGTTTTTCTAACCACTTTGGCCACGTGGTTGTCAAATGAGAGATTGCTATCAACTTGGGTCCCCAGGTCCCTAATTACTTCTTCTGTACTTAATGGATTACCACCTATGTGGTAATTTGTGGGCACTTTGTTTTTGCCAAAGGGGATGACTATACATTTTTTGGCATTTAGCTTGAGGCCATGGCTCTGGCACCAGTTGTCTGTTTCTATGAGGCCCTTTTGGAGGATGCTTGTGTCGGCTGGAGAGTCGATTATGGCGCCCAGTTTGCAGTCATCTGCGAACTTGGTCAGCCACAGTCCTTCCGTGTTGGCCTGTACCTCCGAGAAATATATACCGAACAAGAGAGGTCCCAGGACTGAGCCTTGTGGGACACCACTTGTAATTGGTTTGGAGTCTGACATGGCTCCAGCAATTCTAACCATGTGGTTTTTGTCCTTGAGCCAATTTGCAATCCATCTAGTGACATAGGGGTTTATATTTAAGCTGGTGAGCTTATCTATAATGCCCAAGTGGGGTATTGTATCAAAGGCTTTTGCGAGGTCCAGGTAGGCTGTGTGGACCACCTTCCCCTCGTCAATGGCCTTGGTGACTGTTTCAAAGAAATCAACCAGGTTTAAGAGGCAGGATCTGCCCTTAAAGCCGAACTGGGTAGGATCCAGTGTTTGTAGGTCTCCAGTATCTTTATTTATGAGGTTGAGAAAGATAGTACTCCATAAGTTATAACCAGTGAGTGGGATAAAATGAAAGTGGAGTTTAAAAAATAGGGTAGAAATTAAATAAAAATATAGTTAAGTAAATATTTAGAGGGGCTGACAAAGGTTTTGAAGTATTACAAAATAAGGGGAATCTCTCAGAAAAAGAGGAGGCCCAATTGCAAAGTACTAAAAAAAAATAAGGGAGCACCAGGATAATATGTATGAGTTTAGAAAAATTCCTTTTAAGCAACTGTTGATAATTTAAGCACAAAAACTTTTGGCATGACTTTGGCAACAGAAAGTAGAAAGGGTTGCTACCAAACTGGGCGGGCCTATAACATGAAAAATAACCAGAGATCTTGTAGACTGGTACTAGAAATGTTTTTGAAATTTTATGAAAATTTATATAAAGCAGAGAAGCTGGGAAATCAAAACGAAACACAAATGTAAATATTTATGGAAGACTTAAATATGCCACGGTTAGAGGTAAATGAGGCCCAACGACTAACTACTGATAATAGGAGCAGATGATATAAAAATGTGTAACTAATCTGCAGGAAAGTCTCCAGGAATAGATGGTATTCTGGTGGAAGTTTGAAAGTTAGGAGGGAAGAAAGATCTGAAAGGTTTTGTTTAATCTATTTTAAAAGGAGGCAAGGCACCAACATCCCGGGGGGGGGGGGGGACCTATTTTGGCTGTGATACCTAAAGACTAAAGACACATCTGATCCATCTTCCATGTAGGTCCATAAACCATGATTATAAAGTATGTAACACCTAAAAGAACGACATAGGTGTTGTCAAAATTGACTGATATGGACCATTGTGGCTTTGTGGAGGGGAGGCAAACATTTGACTACATTAATAGAACAGTGATCCAGAGGGAAGCAGAATGCAAGAAAATACCTCTGGTGGGTCTTGACTGGAATTTTTGAGTAGGGCAATGGGAACATTTGCATTTTCTGGTAAGTTTAATTAGAATGATATAGGCAAGAATCAAAGTGGGAGAGTTCCTCTGTTATCTGAACTGAAGTACCAGGCAGGTGTGTTTATATTTAGAATCATTGGAAAAGGAAATAAGGGACTCTGAAATTCAAGGATATAATTAGTATATCGTTCAGGAAAAGTTGGTTTTATTTGCATATATTATATTATGCCTGATGGAACCAAAAAAGGACATCTCTGTTGTGGAATATACTAAGATAGTTCTGAGGGTTTGGGGATGTAAAATTAATGATAAAGTAAAAGCTATAGCTATAAACTGTAACCACAAATGAATTGGTTCATCAATACCCATATTTATGGGGAACATAACTGAGGTATTTAGAAGTATGGATTAAAAAGAATTCAGTTATGGCAACTAAGGATATGTGGGAACATGCTAAACAAAAGATAATACAAAAACTGAGAAACCGGACTCTCTTGCCTATGGATATCGAGATACAAGCAGTAAAATGATTAGTCCCTTTAGTTTTAGACGCAGATCAGTCATTTTTGCCAACAAGAGAACTTGTGGATAGCAATTAGAGTTGAAGGATTTTTATTTGGGAGAGGATGAGGGCAAGAGTCAAGTGAGATAAGTTGATCGTCCCAATAAAAAGTGGTTTAACTACCTGATTTTAAGGAATGTTTTAGAGCTACTCAGTTAAGGCTGTTGTAACGCAAGCAGAAACTACAATTCAAAGTGGAAAGGGATGATGAAACAGGGAGGGGGCTAATTCAAGAAAGAAGGAAATGGGATTTCAGATATAGATCCTTGAGGAGATTAATAAGTTGTACAGAATATTGATAAAGTAGCAGAGAGTATATTAATGACTAAGCCAACACAGAAATGGCAAAAAACGATTCTGCTGATGGGAATGATTGTATTTGAGGGTGCAGAGAATAAACAAGAATAGCTTGGAATTTACTGCAGGAACATGGCAGAGGAACTGAGGTATTGGGAACAAATTGGAAAAGGAAGGGTACAAGAATGGGAAGAGGCCAAGAAGATATTTGGACTGCAGGCTAGTGATAGTCTTCCATATCATGGACTGATATGAGTATAGACAGAGAAAGAGGAATCCAAAATAAGACATACACTAGCTGAGTTTTTAATTGTCTGGAACAGAAGTTGCTGTTAAAGGGATAATTAGTAGGGAACATAAAATACACAATTATAGGATTCAATCAGAAGAGATTGGGAAAAGTCTGGGGAGAAATCAGATATGCATTTCACAAAGAAACAGTGGGAGGACTTGAGTGGTTCCCAAATATGCAACAAAGTCTAGAACATTTAAGATTTTTGCTTGGAAGTATTTACATAGGTATTTTTATACCCCAGACAAACTCCAAAGAATTTTCCTTGGGTAGGTGGCAAATGTTGTATGTGTGATGGGGGAAGAAAAAGGTGACTGAACATATGATCTGATGATGATAAGTTGTCAATCTCTCCTTCATTCTTGCTGGATGGGTTCGGAGCCGACCCTCGGCTCCGACTCTGCCAATACTAAAGCTCGAGAGCTAATTCCACCGGCTCGAGGCTCCCCTATGTCCCACAATGCTAGGCGGTAACTACTCTGATCTCGTTTGCCGCTTAGCTGACGAGGTGCTTCTTCTACCGGCTCTGGCAGGTTAGTAAGTTTTCTTGTTTAAAAACTTCAAATTCTACCCCTATTTTTTTCTATTTAGTTTAGTTTTTATACAGAGTATCCCTTTAGTTTAAATAGTGTCCCCCTTGTGTTTGAATTCCCGTTTTATCCCCTTTTTAACTTTTAGGCCTTTGGCCCACTCCCTTTTTTTTCCCTGTCCTTTCAGTGTGACTGGATTTTTATTTGGTTAAAGGGTGTGTCTGTGTGTTGTGTTTGTGTTTTTCATACAGCCTTTCAGATGTCTAAAGACTCCAAGGTCTCAGGCTTCAAGAAGTGTGATTCGTGCTGTCAGAAAATGTCTGACAGATGGTCACACTTGTGTCTATTGCCTGGGACCTTTGCACCTGCAGGACTCGTGTGCTGTTTGCCATGCATTCAGCCCTAGAGTCCTGCAGGAACGCAAAAACAAGCTCATACTTCGAGGCTTGTTAAAGCCTGAAGGTCCCCCGACCCAGTCTGCATCGGGGAAGCCTTCTAAGACTTCCAGGCTGTCTGCTCCAGCTTCAGAGCCGTCTTCTGGGAGCATTAAAGCTGCTTCGACATCGGCTCCGTCTGGAGTCGATGTTTCGAAGTCTCATACCATTACCTCGGCTCCGGCCGGAGCCGAGGTTGTCAAGACTCATTTGGCTCCGATAGGCTTATCGGAGCCACCTTCAAAGAAGAGGTCTAGGTCCCCTTCCATCGGCTTCATCCACTTGGCTCCGGGATCCCCTCTTCTGTCGGAGCGGAGCCATAGGCCTCATTCCTCTCGGTCCTCCAGGCTGTCCGACCATGACTTACAAAGGGTGGAGAGTAGACTTCTCAAGTCCGAGGCACTGGCCCAAATGCTGCATAGCCCTACTCAACAGTCAGCGGCTATTCCCATCCCTGATTTTATTCCTCCTCCGACTCCTTTGAGTTCGGATCTGGGGCTCATCGGAGCCGTGGCTGTCGGTGCTTCAGAGCCGATACCTTCCCTTTTGGCTCCGTCGTCTGCTCCGATTTCCTCTTTGGAAGGATCTCGGCGCCGGGCTTCCCTCGTTGGCTCCGGGGGGGGGCGAGTGGCATCGGACCGTTGTCCGACCCTGTTCTCCCTCTCGGGGTGTCGGCGCTGGTGAGTTCAGCTCTGACATCGGCCTCGGAGCCGTCCCTGTTGGTGCCGGGGGAGGTCCTTGTCTCCTCGGAGCGGGGACCTCCGGCCTTGGCTGATAGGGGTGCCTTCGAGGTTATGCGGAGCGTGCTAGACCCAGTGTCTACCTCACAGTTGGCTCCATCAGCTCCTCCCTCTTCAGTGCCTGCGGTGGTTTCTACCCACCCCCTAGTAACAGACCGTAGAGAGCCAGCTCCTCAGGTTTCCCCATTGGGAATATCCTCCTCTTCCGAGGCCTCTCCTGATCCGGTAGGAGAACCCCCTCGGAAGAGACATTGCAAGAGGAAGCACATTGACTCCCCTGAGTCTATCACCTCTGACACCGACTTGGAGGAATCTGAAGGTTCCCCTCTGTCCCCCTCTGAGGATGTCTCTTTTGCTGACATCCTTGAAATCCTGAAACAGAGGGGTAACTGGCCTGCCCTTAACCCTTCAGAGGATGTGTCGGTTTACCTTGAGGCATTTGGCTCTCGCCCTTCCACCTCCTGGGTGTCCCCTCCCTTTGACCCCCTTAAGGAAGTGGTGGCAAGGAAGGCTTGGACGGCCCCTGATTCAGTGGAACCTACCCCAAGGAGGCAGTCAAAATTTATTACTGCCCCTAAAGAGAGAGTTTCTATCTAAAGGTGTCTCTGTTGATGCCATGGTGGTGGCCGCAGCCACTAAGGAGTTAGCCGATCTTTCGGTACCTGTCCATCCTCCTAATAAGGAGTCTAGGACCGTGGACAGGTACGGTAAGCGGATGTTTTCATCAGCGACCTTTTCAATGTGGTCGCTGAACTACTTGTCACTTCACCCATCTCCAGAGAGATTTGCTCAAGGATATGGGTGAGGCCATGCAGGATCCAACAGCTGAGGGGTTCCAAGACAAAATGAACTCCCAGTTGGCAACCCTGAATTCGATTGTCAACTCCTCCATGCGGCTTATCTCCTATGCGGCTGATGGGGCGAGTAGGGCCGCAGGCACAGGTGTAGCTTTACGACGTCACGCCTGGATGCGGCTTTGCAATTTTGCGGACCCTTTCAAGGCGTCCTTCACCAATTCTCCCTTTGATGGCTCAACATTGTTTGGACCTCAGGTGAAGGGATACATTGACTAGGTGCGAGCAGGAAGGTAAGACTCTCTCTGCCATGGGAGTCCATTTTTCTACCCCTTCTAGACCTTATCCAAAAGGTCAGAAGGGAGGTAAAATGTGGTTCCGCAAACCACAGGGAGTCTCATCTGATGCACAAGTTCGATTCCCCTCTAGAGGCAGAGGGGGGAATAACAATAGACGCTGCCCTAGGGGCAGAGGTGGTCCGCAAAACCAGGGTAGCAGAGAAACTTTCTCTGATAAACCCTTTCAGCATCCCTGAGGAGCTGCCCGGCTGTCCAGCTTCGGAGGCAGTCGGGGGAAGATTATCACTGTACCCAAAAGCCTGGCTTTCCCTCACTCAAGACAAATGGGTACAGTCACTCATATCCGAGGGTTACAAAATTCCCTTTATTCACGTCCCATCCCAACCCAAAGGATCCCTTCCAGACGTTCCACCCAGTCTAAGGGAACAAGCAACATTAGAAATATCAAAGCTGCTGTCAAAGAGCTATCCAACCAGTCCCATCAGACCAACAAGGATGCGGAATCTACTCCAAATTCTTTTTGGTACCAAAAAAAACAGGGGACTGGAGACCATTACTGGATCTCAGCAAGTGAAACAATTATATCAAAAAAACAAAATTCCGGATGGTCATGCTACAGTCCATTCTACCCTTCTTGGGTCAGGACAATTGGATGTGCTCGATAGACCTTCAGGATGCGTACTACCATATCAAAATGCACAGACGCTCCAGGAGGTTTCTCCGCTTCAGGCTGGGAGCCAGTCACTACCAGTTCAGAGCCCTGCCCTTTGGTCTCACTACAGCCCCCCGAGTGTTTACCAAATGCATGGCAGTGGTCGTGGCACACTTGAGACGTCAAGGATTCCAGGTGTTTCCATATTTGGACGACTGGCTCCTTACCGCCACCACCAGACATCAACGGCTTATATCCAGAGACTTCACCATCCAAACTTGCCAAACTCGAGGCATTTCAATAAATTTCGAAAAATCTGCCTTGTCGCCTTGTCAATCTATTACCTTTATAGGCGCCACCGTAGACAGTCAATCTTTCCGCCAGACTTAGAGCAAAGTGTGTTAGATATCTGCAGACAAGTTTGCCTTCTACTTCAATGCAAAAAGATCAAAGCCAGGGTAGTCTTGAAGGTATTAGGACTCATGGCAGTTACTATTACACTTCTCCCCTTAGCTCGTTTTCACATGCGGATCCTCCAGTGGATGCTGTTTACTCAATGGTCCTTCCAACAGCTCCCGATGTCTCACATCATCCTACTAACTCAATCATGCAAGAATCACCTGTCTTGGTGGATCACATCACCTCAAGTTCTCCAGGGCAGACCCTTCATCCCCCCCCCAATCGCCACGGTGACAACGGACGCCTCCCTGATCGGGTGGGGGGGCATTATCAGGGCAGGACAGTCCAGGGCATGTGGCAACCTTTCGAGTGCCACTTGCACATAAATGTCTTAGAGATGAGAGCAGTGCTTTTAGCGTTGCAAGCCCTTCAGGACTCTCTTCCCACAGGGACTATTGCAATTCAGATGGACAACATGTCCGTACTGTGGTACATCAACAAACGGGGCAGAACCAAGTCCTACCCCTTATGTCGAGAGGCACTCAGACTTTGGCAGTGGGCGATTTCTTCTCAGCATTTTCTGATAGCAACGCACATTCCTGGGAAGTCCAACGTGATTGCGGACAAGTTGAGCAGGGCCATTCTCATGCCTCACGAGTGGTCTCTTAAAAAAAAAAATCAGTGCTGGAGGAAGTCTTCCAAAGATGGGGCCAGCCTTGCTGCGATCTTTTTGCTACTCCCCAAAACAGCAAGTGTCATGACTTCTTCACTCTCTTCCCATTACCAGGCCATCCCACCAGAGACGCTCTAGTCCACGATTGGCCCTGGGGACTTCTGTATGCTTCCCCCCCCCCCTTTCCACTGATATCTCAATTAATTCAGAAAGCTATCGCCTTGAGAGTTACCATGATCCTCATTGCCCCTTTCTGGTCTCGACAGATATGGTTTCCATTCCTCCATCATTACCTGTTGGAGCAGCCTTGGCATCTGGACCCGGTGCCAGATCTTTTGACCCACCAGTCGGGCCAGCTGCACCACTCCCTTCAATCTCTAAACCTCACAGCATGGTTTCTCAGATTCCTACCCTAGCCAGGCTTCCCTTAATCTCTCATTCGGTCCGTAACATCCTGATAGCCTCTCACAAGTCTTCTACCAGTAAGATTTATAATAGTAAGTGGAAACATTTTTCCTTCTGGGCAGCATCAAAAAATAGACCCCTTCACTGCACCTATCCAGTCTATCCTAGACTTTCTGGCAGAGCTCTTTTATTTAGGCTCTTCCTCATCTACCATTAGAGTACAACTAGCTGCTATGTCTAACTTTCATGTAGGTGTCTCAAACTCCAGTATCATGTCCCATAAGCTCTGCAAAGCCTTTTTAAGAGATGTTTTTCTGCTCAAGCCCCCAATCAAAGATCCCCCACCTCAATGGGACTTGAATTTGGTCCTAGCATCCTTGATCCCCCCCCTTCGAACCAGCGGCTTCATGCCCTCTTAAGTTGCTCTCATGGAAAACACTTTTTCTAGTAGCCATAACTTCAGCTAGAAGGGTATCTGAACTTCATGCTCTTTGCAGTCGTCATGGAACGTTATGGTAGGTACATAACTTATTTTCATTCATTCCTCAACAAATGATTAAGATCCAATCCTCTAATCCAACTCTGCCACCTTCTGTAGATTCTAGGATCTGACTCTCAAGCTCCTGCCTTACCCATAATGTCCATGACCACTACAGTACCTCAGATCTCGTTTGCCGGTCTTCATGTTTGGATAGGATTGCAATCTCGAGCTCTAAGTGTTTTTGGGATTATTAATCAGCATACTTAGCTAATTTTTATTCCTGTTTAGTCTTCATTTTTTTTCTATTGCATCTCCCTTACTATTATACCAAGTTTTTGTCTTGGTATTTTAATACAACAGTTGGTAATTTCTTTCCTAACATCTTTACCTCACTTGGAGGTATTTCATTATTACCATTGTTGGTATTTATTTTCTTCTATTTAAAAAACTTTTTTTCCTTTCTATTTATATCGTTAGATAGTTACTGTTTGAGACACCCTTCTTTTTTTCCAGTATGGCCAGCAAGCTGGCTGGTTTTAAGAAATGCAGTTGCTGTGGGCATAAGATTCCCAACTCTGCCCACAGGGAGTGCATTTACTGCTTAGGTCCATCACATTTGGACACATGTCATCTGTGTGGCCTTTAATGCTAGGACCATTAGTGACAGGTGAAATAAACTTGTCCTGAAAGGTCTGTTACAAGTTTCTGCTCCTTCAGGTACATCTATGTCAGGGGCTCAAACCCCCACACACAAATCTAAGGAACCAAGGGAGCACTGTAAACTGTCTGCTGTTCGGGTCTCCGAGACTGTTCTTCCATCAGAGCTGCTCAAGAGGGTTTCTAAGACCTCAGATCCTAAGCCTTTGGATCAGATCCTCGTGTCTGCATCCCCTTGACCCCGTAGTCTGAGGTTTTCCTTGAACCAGTGTCACCCAAATTGAGGTCTCCCTTTTTGCAGGAGACACCCAAAATACTTCTAGGCCACCTTCCATGTCCTCCTCCATTACGTCATCTGATGTCTGTCTGAGGTGGATAGGATGATGAGAAAATTCCTGAGAACACGGATCCAGATTGGTGGTCTTACCAGTTCCATCTCCCATCGGATTCATGAGTCATAAACCATCTTTTCAACCTGTTGCTGCTCCTCTGATCCAGCCATCTGTTTCAGAGCCCTTGGATCCAAGGTTCTGAAAGTAGTCATTGGATCTGAAGAATCCTGTCTCTTCCACTGTGCTCCTAGAGCTTTGGCTCCAAGTGGATTACTCTCTGCTTCTCCTGGCCCTTCTGCTTTTGAAGTGGTGGAGAGGCCTTTCTCTCACCTGAGATTAGTCTAGACTCTTCCTCTGTCAGATATCCATCTTTTGTTCCACCTTCAGATCCTGTCTGCTCATCCTACCCCCTTGGGGACATCCAGCTTAGATGAGCTTTCAGTCAGTTCTCACCCTGGAAATCCTCACCTCTTCTGATACCTTGCCAGAATACCCTACAGAGGAGGTCTGTCTGAAGAGGTCGTGCAAAAGGGAGGTACTTGGATTTCCTCCCAGGAGTTCAATTTTGATGAAGGGTCTGCCAGATCTCTACCTGGGGGCACTTTTTTCCGAGACATCCTAGCGATCCTTTGTCATAAGGGTGATTGGTCTTCCCAGGAGGAATCCGAGTTCTTGGAACCCTTTGGGTCTGGACAGTGTACACCTTGAGTATCCCCCTACAGATAAGCTTGTAGACCTTGTCTCTAGCAAGACATGGAAGGAACTAGACTCTGTGGAATCGGTCCCCAAATGCCAGGACAAACTTTTGAGCACTGCTACTGACAGAACTGGAATAAAGGGAATACTTTAAATGCCATGGTTGTTGTCTAGGACGTTGGACAGGTTATAGAGGGACTTGGTAAAAGAACTTGATTCTTCACCAGGGTCCATGTCTGCAGAGGAATAGAAGTCTTTTTCCTCATGACTGGCCAACCTGCAGTCTATTACAATTGCATCCATGAGGTTAATCTCACATGCAGCTGAACTTTGAGGGGGGCTGGTTTAGGCATAGCCATAAGGAGACATCCCTGGATGCAGTTATGTGAGTTTGTGGATCCCGTCAAGGTATCATTCATCAATGCTCCTTTTGATGGATCATCTTTGTTTGGACCAGCCATTAGAGACTCCTGCAGAGACCTTTCTCTAGGAATCAGTGCAGTGAGAAGATGTGGTTCTGGAAATCTCAAGGTCCTTTCCAGGAATCAAGGGATTTTCCCCCAGAGGCAGAGGGAGAAATAACTATAATGGTAGCCCACGTAGCAGATGGGGCTCCACAGAACCAATGATCTCAAGGTTCCTTTTTGGACAGATCTTTCCAGCGCTCCTGAAAGGTTGCCTGACTCCATCTCTGGAGAAAATGTCAAGGGGCACTTATCCATCCACCAAAAAGACTGGATAGCCATCACAAAAGACTCTTGGGTGCAAAGGATCATATCCAGAGAATATTTCATTCCCTTTTTACAAATTCCATAAAAAGTTTTCCTGATCCATCCAATCAGAGGGAGCTAGGAGCTTGAAGTCTGAACATTGCTAGACAAAAGAGCTATCCAAGAGGTCCCCTAAACCAAGCAGGATCTGGAATTTACTCAAGCTTCTTTTTAGTGCCAAAAAAGACACGGTACCTGAGAACCTATATTGGATCTCAGTTATCTAAATAAGTTTGTAAAGAATTCCAAATTCTGGATGGTAATGGTTCAGTTCCTTCTACCTTTCCTACAGAAGGACAACTGGATGTGTTCAGTTGATCTTCAAGATGTGTACTACAACATCAAAATGAACAAACACTCAAAGGTATCCATGCTTCCAGCTTGGGAGACTGTCATTAGTTCAGAGCCCTGCCTTTCGGTCTCACCACAGACCTCAGGGTGTTCAAATGAATGGCAGCAGTAGCAGCTCACCTGAAAGTGCTCTGATTCAGTGTTTCCTTGCTTAGATTGGCTGCTCACTGCACTGACCAGGCATCTGCTCGTAAAAGCCAGAGACTATTTACTCCAGCTATCTCCCTTGCTGGGAATCACTCAATATGGACATATCACAACTTCAGCCAGTCCAAGTCTTGGAGTTCATAGGGGCTCATTTTAGACAGTCAGTTCTATAGCTCTTCTGGTTCAAAACAGAGTTATTGCATTGAAGATGCATGTCAGGCAGATTCTTTCTCTTCCTTCTCCCCCACCAAAACTGGTCTTGAAAGCTGTAAGATCAATGGCTGTTGTAATTGAATTCCCACTGCTAGTCTCCACATGAGAATTCTTCAGTGGACCCTAGCAGTGCAATGGTCTGTCATCAACACACTGACTTCCGCTAATACTTTGGTTTGCAGAAAGTCACTTCTTAGGTGGCTTCACTCTGAGGAGATCTGTCAAGGGTGTCCAATTATTTTTCCTCCCCCAAACACCACATTGACTACTGACACCTCCCAGCTGGGATGGGGGGGGGGGCATTACTTGGATGGACTGTTCAAGGCACATGGTCCCCACAAGAGACCAGTTTGCATATTGGTGTCCTAAAGATGAGAGCAGTGTTTCTAATGTTGCAGGCCTTTCAGAGCTTTCTTCTCTTAGGGACTATTGCAGTGCAGACCGACATGTCAGTAGTATGGTACATCAGCAAGCAGGGGGGAACAAGATCATACCCCCTTTGTTGAGAAGCAATGAGAGTATGATGGTTGTTGATCTCATGCATCCACTTTCTTGTAGCGATGCATATACAGGGAAAAGCCAACATTCTAGTGGACAAACTCAGCAGGACCATCCTTCTGCCTCATGAGTGGCTTCTCCACCATTCAGTGGCAGACATGATCTTCCATAAATGTGGTCAAACTTGCAACTTATTTGCATCTCCCCTCAACAGTGCAGTAGGTTCTTTGACCTTATCCCACCTCAGGGACAGTCACCGAGAGATTCTCCAGTCTGTTTGGTTCTCCAGTCTCCTTTATGCTTATCCTCCCCACCTCTCATCCCAAAGTTTCTTCAGAAAGAATTTTGGTTTTGGCCTCGACAGGTGTGGTTCCCCTTACTTTGGGCTTTCCTTGTACATCCACCTTGGACAATGGAGTCCAGTCCAGACCTCCTATATCACCTTTCAGGGCAGTTTCAACCAAACATTTCAGGCCTCAAGTTGACTGCATGGTTCCTCCAATTCCAATGATGGCTAGACATTCCAGGCTTTCCCTCTCATGTTCGAGAACTCCTAGTCTCATCTCATAAACCTTCAACTAGGAATTTTTGCAAAAGTAAATGGAAAAAGTTTTCTTTTTGGGCTCATCAGAGAGTTGGATCCTTTTACCACCCCACTTCCTGTATTCTAGATTTCCTTGCCTTGATTTTTCAAGGTGGGGTGGGTTTTTCCACTGTTAAAATTCAGTTAGCCGCCATCTCCAGCTATCACATAGGAGATGATGCTTGTCCTTTAGTGTCATCTAAATTATGTAAGGCTTTTCATAAGGGTACCTTTTTACTCAGACCACCAATAATTCCCTACTCCACCTTGGGACCTTACTATGGTTTTGCAAACTTTAGTACATTCTGCTTTTAAACCATCAGCTAAAGTAGATCTCAAGTTTTTTCCTTGAAAATGTTTCCTTCTGGTGGCTATTACTTCTGCAAGACGAGTATCTAAGCACTTTCTTCCAAACCCCACCATGTCTGATTTTTCACAGACACAGTTTAAGCACGGACTCTTCCTGTTTACTAAAAGTTGCCTCTGAAGCCAACATCAATCAAGTCATCAATTTGCCAGTTTTCTTCCCCAAATTTGAAAATAAAGGCAAATACACCCTTCATCTTCTAGATGTACATAGACAACTTCATTTTTACCTCCACAGGACCAAGGAGTTTAGGAAAACTGATCAATTGTTTGTCTCCTTCACTAAGAATAGGTAAACTAGTTTCAAAAACTACACGTGATAAATTGATAACAGTTTGTCTCGTATGTTTATACCTTGTGTCTCGTATGTTTATACCTTGTGTCTCGTATGTTTATACCTTGTGTCTCGTATGTTTATACCTTGTGTCTCGTATGTTTATACCTTGTGTCTCATATGTTTATACCTTGTGTCTCGTATGTTTATACCTTGTGTCTCGTATGTTTATACCTTGTGTCTCGTATGTTTATACCTTGTGTCTCGTATGTTTATGCCTTGTGTCTCGTATGTTCATGCCTTGTGTCTCGTATGTTCATGCCTTGTGTCTCGTATGTTCATGCCTTGTGTCTCGTATGTTCATGCCTTGTGTCTCGTACGTTTACGCCTTGTGAGGTATAACTTTACCATGACAACATAACACATTCAGCAGGGTAAATGTCCACATCAGCTGCTTTTTGGGCTAGAGCCACTGATGTCCAGTTTACAGTGGGCAATGAAAGTATTGGTATTAAACCATGTAGCATCTGCACAAACCTCTCCAGAAACAGAGCTATTTTTGGTTCTGTGGTTCTCCGAAACATCCTATGAAGGCCACCCAAAGTTCCTGTAGCTGGGGACTCCATCCCGTTCGTTGAGGAATGAAAGTAACATCAGATAAAGAAGTTATTTACTCACAATAACGTTCCATCTGTGCTGTCCATTTTCATTCTTTCTCATCTTCCTTCCCTCCTATGTCTGTCTTTGGGAGCGGCCTAACGGAATTCTTGATAGGAACCGCAGTTCCTGTTTGCACTCCTGATTCAGCTATTACTGTTCTGTCATAGTATTGTATTTCTGGTGACTCATATAATAGCAGTAAACTTGACCAGAGGTATTGCAGTGGTCGGGGCATTATGGGTAAGGGAGGAGCTCAAGAGTTGGATCCTAGACTCTATAGAAGATGGCAGAGTCTGATCAAAACCCATTCGTTGAATGAAAATGGACAACACAGAATGTTATGGTGAGTACATAACTTCTTTTTTGGGGGAGTTGGCAGACTTTGAAAATTCCTTACATAGTACTCTGTTGGGAATACTGAGTGGGCAAATGAGTGTAAGGAAATTTTTTTTGAGCTGGGATACCGGATCTAAATTGACTACACATAGTAAGGCCTTGTTAAATTTAATTCTGGTGGCTGCCAAAAAAGCAGTTGCTAGAAAATGGAAGTCTAAATCTGCTATATTTGAAGTAGTGAATATTGTAATGAAGATAAACGAACAGGATATGGGATCTCTAGAAAAGGGTAGGAGTAAATTATGAAGAAAAAAATGGAAATTGTGCAAGCAATACTTGCAGAAAAATGAGGATGCATGAGGTTTAAAAATTCAGAAATTGAATAGTTATGTAATGTTGCTGAGATTATAATTCACATTTATTAAATATATCATGTTTGTAAATGTAAACTTAATGTTGTTTGATTACTTTTACATAAATGTAAGTCTGCCTGTGTCATAAGTGATGGATAATTCTATGAAGATATTTAAAAATGTAAAAGAGATTTACATTAAGCAATAGTTATCAAGTATTTTGGTGGGCCAAAACTGAAGAGGAAATTGAGTTTGCAAGCATCAAAATAACTGTCAAGGCCCTGGTGCCTTCATCCATTTCATAACATGCAGATGGAAGGAGTGGTAGATAATTATATATGTAATAGCATTATTGATCCATATTTAAACCAGTTTCAGTATTTTTATTCCAACTCCAGCACGGTTAATCTGTTGATTAAACATTGCTGCCCCATTTTTTTAAACTAGATTTAAAAATGTTTCACTTGAATGTGGAATCAAACTGTTGAAAAAGTAATGTCATTTTGAATTTATAAAAGGATGACAAACTCAGGACAGCATTTTAGCCTTAGTTATCAGAAAATTCACCTATGAAAGATGGTAGCAAAGGTGCCCGTAAATGGTGTGCTGCCCAACCCTAGCCATATATTTATTCATATGGCAGTATACCCTGTTTTTACACTAACTCCAAGAATTCAGTTTGAAATAATACTCTGCCAAAACATTGTGGCAGAAGGCATGCTAATATCTTTCTTTCTCTCTAACCCACGTATTTCTGCTACACATTTACATGAAACCACAGAAGAAATAGATACATTTTTAAAGCTCCATCATTATGGCATTGTCTTTGGTAGCGCATTAAGGGGAGAAACCAGAAAGTAAATATAAGATCAGATATCTGGACATTACATATCCATTAAATCTGGCTACATTTTTTTTGTTTAAGTTTAGTTTTGGGGTTTTGAATATGGGTTTAGGTAGAAAAAAATTATTGCATAAATCTAGATGCTTGTTAAATTTTCCCCAGTATCTTTGACTTTATCAACAATACTTTAGATGTACTAAATGGTTGTACACTGATGAGCAGCTTAATTTCAGCTTTCCCAGTATGAAAAGGGCAACTGAGAAAAGGGAGCCACCAAAATTGTCATTGTGGGTAAAATTAATTAACTGGCTAGTAAGTACACTGCCGCATGCCAGCAAAGAAGAAATTTAGAGAACATGAAAGAAAACCGGCCGAAAAAGGTGAAGAGAAAACATTGCACAAGAAGAATCCAGCATCTGTTCTGCAAAAAGCCATTAACTCTTCACTTTTGGTACAAGAGATGGCTTCCAGTAATTTAGTGGAAAAAATATTCATAGGTGATTAAAATAAACATTGGAGTGAATATATCAGCTAAACTAACAAAAGTCTGGAAAAATGGAAGAAGCTTCAACTAGCTATTCAGATGAACTGGTAAAACTGCAAAAGTCAGAAGAATTAAAGAAAAGTCTGAGTGTGAGGATTCTCAAGAAGAGCAGTTTAAAAGATTGACAGCATGCACAGAGAAAACCAGAGATTTTTCTGCTGTACAAGAGAAATTGGAAGGAACACACAATTCTGAAAGCACAAGTAAGCAAGCAACCAGACAGCTGTTCACAGCAGGACTTAATTGAAAGGACAAATTGAATTTATGCTACAAACCTTTAGATAAGGCAGACAAAAGCCTATATTAAAGATGCAGTCATGCCAGCAGTAACTGTTGATCCCAACAAAACTATTGCAGAAGTGAAAAGTATTTATTAAAAATTGGAGACAGCAATTACTTTTGCTTCTCTTCAGCCACAAACTGATCCTAGCCATCAGTGAATGTTGAAAGGCAGGTGTGAGATTCAAGCTGTATTCATCTGCCTTCAGAATAAGAGGATCAAAGACATTTTTTTGGATGCAGAACAGCCCAAGCTGGAAATAGTTTATCCAACAAAGTCAGCCACCAAGCAGAATGGGTTTCTGCTTTCTTTTGACAACGTTTATAGAGAAGTTGCCAGTGTGACCTTTTCCATTGCTTCAAAGGGAAAATGCTTGAGGGGAGAGAAAAAGCAGAGGAGTTGACTAATATCAGGAGTACCTTGGACTTGAACCAGAGGCTGACGTTGGGAAATGATCAGGAAGACCACCAGCAACATTGAAATTGGAGAATAAATGGGAAAGTAAAACATGAATGGAAGCTGTGAAATACGGCTTTGCAAGAAAAAAGTGACTGAGAAAGACTGGAGTTTTGTTGACTTTGTTAAACTTGCTGGTGGACAGTAAAGTATATGTTCCATTTTGTCATTAATATTTACCTCTCTAAAGAGAAGAATAGCTGTAGAATTAGTGGTATAGTGTGCAGTCTTTGGTATTTAAATGTGTAAGGGTGGAATCTCTTGAGTGCTTGTGTTAGATAATGTAGGTATTCAGTGGATATAAGTTGACACACCCCTGCTAAAATGCCAGGTTTTTGTGAAATAAAAAATTAGCCCAAAATAAATAATTTTTAAAACTTTTCCCACCTTTAATGTGACCTATAACTAGTACAATTCAATTGAAAAACAAATCTGTTAGGGGAAAAAAATAAAAGTAAAATATGCTGGTTGCACAAGTTTGCACACCCTTAAACTAATACTTTGTTGAAACTTTTTGATTTAATTACAGCATTCAGTCTTCTTGGTACACACCTGCCATCAATTAGTCTCTGATTAACCCCACATAATGTTCAGCTGTCCTAGTAGGGTTTCCTGACATTTACTTAGTTGCCTGCTACAGCAAAAAACATGGTTCACAGATTTCAAAGCATCAAAGGGATCTTATTGTTGAAATATATCAGCCAGAAGGGTACAAAAAAATGTCCACAGCATTGGATATACCATGGAATACAGTGAAGACAGTCATCAAAAAGTGGAGAAAATATGGGAAAACAGTGATGTTGCAAAGAACTGGACGTCCCTCCAAAATTGATGAAAATACAAGACAAAACTGGCCGGGGACGGTGCGAGGAGACCTACAGCAACACTGAAGGAGCTGCAGGAATTTATGGCAAGTACTGGTTGTGTACTACATGCGACTACAATCTCCTGTACTCTCCAGATGTCTGGACTAAGGGGTAGGGTTGCAAGACGGAAGCGTTTTCTTGCACAGAAAAACATACAGCACTGGCTAAAATTTCCATAACAATACATAGTCTCCCAAAAGCATGTGGGAAAATGTTATGGTCTGATGAGACCCAAGTTGAACTTTTGGCCACAATTCCAAAAGGTACGTTTGGTGCAAAAGCAACACTTCGAATCAGCAAAAGAACACCACCCCCACGGTGAAGCATGGTGGTGGCAGTATCATGCTTTGCAGTTGCTTTTCTTCAGCTGGAACTGGGACTTTAGTCAAGGTGTAGGGAATTATGAACAGTTCTAAATACCAGTCACCTTTGGTCCAAAACCTTCAGGCATCTGCTAGAAAGCTGAAGATGAGGAATTTCACCTTTCAACATGACAGTGACCCCAAGCATACATCCAAATCAAAAGAATGGCTTCACCAGAAGAAAATGTAAGTTTTGGAATGGCCCAGCCAGAGCACAGACATAAATCCAATAGAAAATCTGTGGGGTGACCTGAAGAGGGCTGTGCACAAGAGATGCCCTCCAAATCTGACAGATTTGGAGTGCTTTTCATGGAAGAGTAGGCACATATTGCCAAGTCAAGATGTGCCATGCTGATACTCCTACACAAGAAGACTAAATGTTGTAATTAAATCAAAAGGTGCTTCATCAAAGTATTAGTTTGAGTGTGCACACACGACAAAGTATTAGTTTAAGGGTGTGCACACACAACAAAGTTTTTTTTTTATTTTTTTATATTTTTTACCCTGACAGATTTTTGTTCAGTGTGCAACAGCCTTTTATGTGCATTTCTACTGTTTAAATTGCTTTTTGCTGCTTAATTAAAAAAAAAAACTACTACCTGTACTGCTCGTTTCCTGCCCTTTCCTATACTAGAATAGTCTGGATCCCAGATCTGCTGGTTTCAGTACTTCATTTTGTTTGAGTGGTCCAGACCTTGTTGTAGTGGGAGATCTTTCTGCTTATCAATGAGTGGTATGCATTAGAGCAGCCTAGCTCTCACGAGTGATTTCCAGCTCTGAAATTAACCTTATTGGCTGTTTTGGGCTGATTTCTATCTCTTTCAACTTTGAGTTAAAAACTTGTGTTTGCGCATCGCTCAGTGCTGCTTAGCTGGAGTTAAACTATTCCCGGCGCCATAAAGTCCGCTCTTCAGTTTTTCCCTTAGAACTAGCCATATTCTTAATTTTAGCACTTCAATCTGCTTCTTCGTGCTTAGCACTGATTCAGAACTGTTGTAAGCACTAAAGCTACAAATTACTACAGCACTCAACCTTGCTCATTACCTAGTGGATAACAGTTTTTGTACTTATCTTCCTCAGTTGCTTAGAGGAAAATAGCTCTAGTACTTCCCTCACTTGTCTAGAGGAAAATGGTGATTACCCAGGCATGTCCAAGGGACAGCTCCCAGTGTTCTCCTGTATACCTGCTGAATCTGGGCATCTTGGGGCAATGTAGCAATTGTCTCATGTACACCGACAACCCTTTCCTCCTACCACACAACACTACAACCTGTGAGAGATGCATTCATCTAGCTAAACTGGAGGCAAAGCTCTCAAACCAAGACTGAACTTGTCAGTCAAGAGGAAATGGTAAACACTTGCACCATACCACACTCATCATAGTCCAACTAAACCTACACCACTAAACCCACAAAAAGATGCACAAAAACATTCGTGAAGGCTCTAATAATCTGCCCAGGCAGCAGAGACCTCCAAAGCAGAAACACAAGCAACCTCCACCCCTCAACACAACCCAAAAGACGCGCAACACTCAACCACAGCCCATAAAGCAAAACAATGTACCTAACACTTTAGTTATAGGTGACTCTGTAGTCAGGTACACTGATGTTCCACTCACCAGACTAGACAAGGCGAAGGTTACTGTTAGTTGCCTGTCGGGTGCCATGATCCTCCGCATAACACACTCACTCAGATCACTCTGTCATTGTCTGTGTTGGTGTGAACAACCGGAGATGTACCTCCCTGAAGAACATGAAAAGAGACATGGAAGAGCTCTCCAATCTTGTAATCCAGGCAGGTATGACCCTAGCCCTGAGTAGCATCCTACCTTCGCCCAGAATACCACAGTACAAGGACAAAATGATTGACTTCAACAATTGGCTAAGCTTCTGGTGTCATTCTAAGGGGGATCCAGTATGCCTGGGACAACATGGTTGACAGGCCACGATGCTTTGCCAGAGATGGCCTGCACCTGTTGCCGCTGGGATTCCAGATATTGGCTAAGGCTCTTGCTGCCCCTATAGTGCCTCTTAGGCAAGGTTCAAGTGACAAGCTCACCACCATAACAGGTACAGGCAAGCAAAAACTGAGGGTAATGCTACTCAACATGAAGTCTAAACCTCAAATGCACTAATTTGAGACACTCCTTAAAATAGAGAACATTGATATATGTGCAGTGACTGAAACCTGGTTCAAGGCTCCAGAGAGCACCCCTGCATTACCAGGCTATAACTCATACCATACCTTTCAGCCATCTAACCTGGACTAGAACACCAAAGACCAGAGATGTGTCGATATTCATTAAGGATATCCACATCTCCAGGCTTAGTTGTCCAGTATAATGCATCCAAAGTTATCCAAGTGCAACTAACTCCAAATTGTAGCTTGCTACAGATCCCCACCATGCCCCAGGATTCCCACTCCTCTTTTCTTGATATACTGGAAAATATTAGGATTCAACCAAACACCCTAATAATGGGATATTTCAACTTATCCCATCATTAACCTGGAAATCTACTTGTGTACCAACTCCTTCGCCCAACGCCTTCTAGAATTCATAAACTCCAATGCCTTGGAGCAACTTGTCCACACCCCCACCAGGGGCAACAGTATCCTAGACCTAGTCATTACCAACATGAGTGACCGGTGTTACACACCTGAAGTCAACTCACCATAAGCTAATCACTTTAGATATCCACATCCCGCCCCCACCCCTCATTAAGGAAACTACTGTAAAAAAAAATTCTCCAAAGCCAACTTCATGCTTAAGATGGAAGTGGCTACCTTCACGACACTCATGCAGATGGACAATACAGATGACTGCCGAATCGTACACAAATGCACACTGTAAGCACTTACACAAGTGCATGAATCATGCTATCCTTAACAGAACCAAGATGCTATCGTCCAAAAAAGGAAGCCAATCTGGTGGTCTCCTGCTATAAACAAACTCTACAACAGAAGGAAGAAACTGTTGCAGAAAAGACTTAAAATATCATGAGTGGAAGAGCTCCCTGGTCAAGCCTCAGCAAGAAGCGGAGATCCCTCATAGAATCCTCCAACACTAGCTATGAAAACAAGATTACCACCGATTCTAAGAACACCCACAAAGCATTCTATAGCTATGTCAAGAATCTCAATGGCAACACCCAGATCTGCTCTGAGTTGCAGCACAATGGAACAAAAATTACAGAACCAACTGATATCGCCAACATCCTTGCTGATAGGTTCATTGCTAAAGGGCCCATATCTATACCTGAAGACTGCAGAGCCACTGCAATCACAACTGTACAGGTAAAAGCTGCACTCTCCAAAGCCTCCATGGCACTGGACAACATCCCAGGCTGCATTCTACATGAACTTCAGAACAAACTGGCCCCTCACCTAAGCACTATGTTCAGTCATAGCCTCATGTCAGGCTTTGTGTACCCACTGAATGGCGCACAGCAGCAGTTATACCACTCCACAAAGGGAGACCCACCACGGATCCTGGGAACTCTCTATCTATAAGCCTGATCTGCAAGGCTATGGAATGTGTCGTCCGAGAACTCCTGAACGAAGACATTGATGACCTCCAAACTCTGGACCCCACCCAATTCGGGTTTGTGAAAGGAAGATCATGCCTCCTGAACCTGATAGACTTCTTTGAAACAGACACCAAAGCCGTAGCCGAGGGTAAGGCAGTTCACACAGCCTGCCTTGACCTCGCCAAGGCTTTTGACACCATCCCCCATTCTGGAATTATAAACTCACTAAACTGGGTATAAATCCATACGTCATAAGATGGGTTGCCAACTGGCTCACTGACAGAACCCACACTGTAAAAGTTGCAGACTCCAAATCTGACTTCAAACCAGTGACAAGTGGTGTACCACAGGGTTCAGTCATGGGTCCTCTCCTATTTGGTATCTACTTCTCTGAAGTAAGGGTAACAGAGGGCCTCTGGCTGACGAAGTTTGCGGATGACTGCAAATTAGGTGCCATAGTAGAGTCCCCAAATGACGTGGATATTCTACAGAAGGGCCTCATTGAGAAAGGTGCTTTATGTCAGAGCCATGGCCTCCAGCTCAATGTCAAAAAGTGCGTCATCCCCTTTGATAAAAACTCTACCCATGAACTACCACCGAAGTTGTGATGAGACCTTGGTACTCAGGTGGACAGTAGTTTCTCCTTTATCACATTGCCGCAGTAGTCAGGAAATCCTTCTACATAGCACACCTTATCAATGAAAGGAAAAAGAGGTCATTGTTCCCCCTCTACTCGGCTTTCATTAGACCCATTATTGAATACAAAGTCCCTTTCATAATGTACCTCAAGACATCTGCAATAGCTGGAAAGGCCACAGAAGTACCTCACAAAGAAGATTGCGGGCCATTGATGTCCTACGCTGAGCATCTCAAACTCAAGCTTTACTCCGCAGCATATTGCCTACTCCAAGGTGATCTCTGCCTAACATACAAAGCTGTGTCAAACACAGAGCTGTTGCACATGCTACACCTAAAGAAATCCCAATCCCTCTGAGATGCATGCTCTAGGGGGCTAAACCTTGTCACCACAATAAACAGAACATGCTGGACAGATAGATTCCTGTCCCAGAGACTTCCCATACTCTGGAACAAGCTACCAATCTATGTCAAGCAGAGTTCTTCACTAGCAGTCTTCAAGAGAAATCTTGAGTGAATGGAAAATAGGAAATTCACCCTGGGATCACTTCTGTGGCTCTGCTCAATACGGCACAGGAAAATAACTTTCTTGGGTGGCAAAAGCCAAGAGACTTGTTGGCTAGGCTTAGATAGGTCCTTGGGCCGATAGCCTAGTTACCTACTTATAAATTGAATTGTACAGGTTATAGGTCACATTAAAGGTGGGAAAAGTTTTGAAATGATTTATTGTGGTCTCATTTTTTATATCACAAAAATGTGGCATTTTAACGGGTGTGAACTTTTTATATCCACTGTATACTTTTTAGTTGTAACAAATACTGGTTTTACAGTATAATGAGAAGAAAGGCTTGAATGAATCAAGCGTAAGTTAATCCTGTGATCGGGGGCTGCTGGGGTTAAGGGTGTGATGCAAAAGTATAGTGATTATAATTTCCATTGTTTTTGCAAAGGTAAATGTGAGGGCTACTGTCCCTGGCTTAAAGAATGTGCAAACTGACAAAATCTAAGTAGCCTATTTGTTCTGAAAATGCATTTCTTCAGTAATTGCTTACCTTTGCTGTCTTTCTCATTTAATTTTATATTGTCACTTTTCTTTTTAAGGAAAGTATTTTCCAAAACAAATGCCCTCTGTAGCCATAACATGCTCCACCCTCGGGGATTACTCTGCAGGAAGTTGTTTTCTAGCTGATGTGCTGACATGTTGGTGTCAACAGATTCCATTACCTTGTCAGTGAAAGGGAGAAAGGTGTAAAGAGAGGATTTACAGATTGAGGCACTTTTACTTTTGTCTAATTATTAATTTTAAGATTAGTTACATATTGTTGGTTAATAGGGTCGTGATGTGAAGACTGCTTTAGTTTCTCTGTCACACGAGCACATCACGTGCAGAACAAGTCCAAACTGCTAATTGTTTCTAATTTTGCCCAATGCCACTGAATCTTACCTTTCATCTGTCCATGATTTTTGCTGATGATCTCTCATTTTGCCTCACTTTTACCCTGTCCATACTTTGTAATCTTTTGATTTTCCACTAAATCACAGAGGATTGCAGTCTAACACCAATGCTGGATACTAGTTTCATGGTTTATAATTCATTTTAAACAAAGATGCTGTTGCAAAAAAAAAAAACATTCCATTAACAAATGGAGATAATGCCGCACAAGGGCTGGATGCATTAACATATTTACTTAGAAGAACAGAGGAAAGAGACCAAACCTAGTAGTGCAGGAAGTGCAGAAAAGCACCAGCTTTGCATTATCAAAGTGACAGTTGTGATGATGCAAATACAGGAAGCACTGCCTGTCAGTGGAGAGCCAGATTTTGCAAGCAGTAAATAGTAAAATGAAACAAAGTATCCAGTAAATTGGATTTAGAGTGGGAAGCCATCCTGCCACCCCAGAAAAGAAAAAAAAAAACTGCAGGAAAGTGCAAAACACAGTTGCACATTTTTAAGCTGTAAACATTTTGGCAAGTAAATAGGCTTAAAAAGTAAGGCAAAATCTTGAAAGGCATGAGAATATTAAGTGTTTTACATGTGCAATGATTGTTTTCACAAGCAAATGTCAGTGTGGGACATGACTGCAGCTGATAGTAGTTGGCCAGAAGAATCTCTTGCATTTGTTCTGTGTGAAATTTACACAAAGGTTCCTTCATCTATCTTTAGAGTCTGTTGGTTTTCTCGGTGATAACTACTTTTACATGGAATTGAGTTGTCCTCAAGTGCAAGCAAGTTCTGAACCATCTTTACTGAGGGGAAATGCAAAATTTAAAGATACAATGATGAGCATTTCAGGAAAAAGTCTTAAATTTTGGGAATCAAATGAAAGATTAGCCTCCCCAGCAGCCTTAATATTTTAATGCATTTTATAGATCAGTTCGCAATTTTTTATTTAAAGGTAGGCAGTGCACTTATAGGGCTGAAAGTTAATGTTTTCTGAAAGCATGCACACTATTTTTCACATTGGGGGAGTAGAGATGAAAAAAGATAGCAGTCAGTTTAAGTGGGAACATGGGCTTTATGTACTTTAGCATGGATAACCTTAATTTTAGGTAACGTAATGTCTGAATGCAGCTGTTGGTTTGGGTCAGTTGTCCCCCTCTGGTGGGGTAAATTTAATTTCTTAAATATTTTTAGTTTTGTGTGTGCTATAATTTAATAGGGATGAGGTCATTATGTTTGAGGGTTTTCATTAAAGCAAAAATTCTTGAAACGTGACAAAGTTCAGTTACAGGCTTGCTGTTCTTGAACTGTTTGTAAGTTTCTGTTAGGCCATTTTTTGCTTGGGCTAAAGGAAAGTCTCTCTGTTGATCAGTGGCAGTGAAAAACATTGAGCAGCCTGCCTGCCCCTGTGGGAGTGGTTACTGACTTGAAACTGTAGTTTTATTGGCCATTTTGGGTCAATTCCAAAACTCCTTAATCTTCCTCTCTTAAAACCCTCTTTTGTGCAGTTTTGCACGTTTTTGAGCATAGCGCAACAATGGGCAGCGCCGCCTAATTGGGTTTAAACTATTCCTGGCTCCACAGTCTGCTCTTCACTTTTTCCCTTAGAACTGCTCTATCTCTCAATTTAAACACCATATTCTCATTCTAAGGCCCTTCACTGGTCTAATTAAGTAATCCTACAAGTTAGCACTATTAAACCATAAGCACTCTTATACTCTCTACGATTACCCTGTCCTCTATTGGTCCATCTTAAATTCAGTTTCCCTGTTACTCTAGCATGTCCAAAGGTCAGTCAATGGTTTTCTCTCCAGTCCAGCTGGTGAATCTGGGAATTTTGAGGCAATGTTACAACTGTCTCGTGTACACGGACAACCCTCTCCTCCTCCAAACAGGTTCAAATATATGTGAGAGATGCAACTATTTAGCCAAACTGGAGGCTGAGCTCTCATCTCAATACTGGTGTAACCAGTCAGGAGGAGAAGGTAACCTCACACAACACAATTCCAGTATCACATAGTCCCACCACATCAGCGAACCAAACACATAAATACACAAAAACATACTCGGAGGCTCTAAATAAAAATCTGCCTAAGCAACAGAGACCTCCAAAGCAGACATCCAAGCAAACGCCACCTCAAAACAAAACACACACAACACATAACCCACAAAGTCAGTGTGCCAAGAATAACACACCTGATACTCTTGTTATAGGTGACTCTATTGTCAGACACACTGACGTCCCGCTCACCAGGCTGAATAAAGAGAATGTCACGGTGAGCTGCCAGTCTGGTGCTAGGATCCGACACAATGCAAGCACTCTGGTCACTCCAAAGCAAATACAAATATGACTCAGTCATTGTGCATGCTGGTGTGAATGACCTGAGATGTACCTCCCTGGACTACATGAAAAGAGACATAGAGGAGCTCTCTGATCATGTAGCTCAGGCTGGTATGACCCTGACCTTGAGCAGCATCTTACCCTCACCTAGAATGATGCCACAGTACAAAGACAAAATGATCGATTTTAACAATTGGCTAAAATTTTGGTGTCATTCAAAGGGGATCCAGTGTCTGTCAGCCTGGGATGACATGCTCGACAAGCCACATTGCTTCGCTAGGGACGGCTTGCACCTGTCACCACTGGGCTTTCGGATATTGGCAAAGGCTCTTGCCACCCCCATAGTGCCTTTTTTAGGCAAGGCTCAAAAGTCAAACCCACCCCCATAGACAGCACAAGGAACAAGAAACTAAGGGTAATGCTGCTAAACACCAGAAGTCTTAACCTCAAGATGCACGCACTTGAAGCTCTCCTCAGTATGGAGAACATAGATATCTGTGCAGTGACAGAAACCTGGTGCAAGGATCCAGAGAGCACCCCAGCACTACCAGGCTATACCTCGTATCATGCTTTGCGGCCCCAAAACCCGGACCAAACCACAAAAGGAGGGGGAGTTTCCATATTTATCAAGGATATCCACACCTCCAGGTTAGTGGCATTGCACAAAGTATCGGAGACCATCCATGTGCAACTAACAGTGGGCAAGACTGCTTTTCAGTTTATAGCATCCTACAGACCACCCTCTCAGTCAGGAATCCCATTCGGCTTTCCTGAAAACATTGGAGAACATGAAGATCTCTCCGAACACCATTATATTGGGCGACTTCAACTACCCAAACATTGACTGGGAGCACTACTCAAGCCCCAGCACCTTAGCCCAAAGATTCCTGGAAATTATAAACTCAAATGCTATGGAACAACTAGTCACCACTCCCACAAGAGGGGACAACATACTAGACCTGATCATTACCAACATGGGGACTCTATGCTCCACACCAGAAGTATATCCCTCATTGGTAAGATCAGACCATAAATTAATTTCACTGGATGTCCACATCCCGACCCCACCCCCAGCCCAGAAAACCACAGTGAAAAACTTCTCAAAAGTGAACTTCTCACTTCTCAAAACCGAAGTGGAATCCTTCAAGGCCCAGGGCCAGTGGAAACTACAGCCCAAACTGCAGAATCCTATATAAATGCATTCTACGGACATCTCCAGGAATGCATGGATCATGCTATCCCAAACAAAACCAAGACCCAATCATCCAAAGGCAGGCGTCCAGTCTGGTGGACCCCAGCCATAAATAAACTGTACAACAGAAGGAGGAAGCTACTACATGATAGAGCAAAATCCCTAATAGGGAAGGCATCTCTGATCAGTACTAGCAAAAAATTACGATCCCTCATAAAATCCTCCAAGGCCAACTTCGAGAGGAAAAATTGCACAGGACACCAAAGACAATCATAAGGCTTTTTTCAGTTATGTTAGAAACCTGGGATGCAACTCCCAGACTTGTTCTGAGTTGATTCTAAATGACAAAAAATACACTGAATCCACAGACATCGCCAATATCCTGGCAGACAGGTTCAGTGCAAACTTCTCCACCCCCCCCCCAAAAGAGCAAGTATCTATCCCGGCAGAGGGCTGCCTCCCAAACATCTCAGATGCTTAGGTGAAGGCTGCCCTCTCCAAAGCAAAAAACACTGCTTCCATGGGACCAGATGGCATCCCAGGTTGCGTCCTACATGAACTACAAGAGGAACTAATCCCTCAAATAAAACAGCTATACAATCTCAGCATCACTACAGGATATGTGCCCACAGAATGGCGTACAGCAACAGTGGTCCCACTCCACAAAGGTGGAGCCTCTACGGACCCTGGAAACTATCGCCCCATAAGCCTGACTAGCTTAGTCTGCAAGGCTATGGAGAGGATCATCATGGAGCTCATAAACAAAGACATTGGGGACCTACAGACACTAGATCCTACCCAGTTCGGCTTTGTCAAGGGCAGATCCTGCCTTTTGAACCTGGTTGACTTCTTTGAAACAGTCACCAAAGCCATAGATGAAGGGAAGGTAGTCCACACAGCCTATCTGGACCTTGCAAAGGCATTTGACACAATACCCCACTTGGGCATCATAGATGAGCTATCCAGCTTAAATATAAACCCCTATGTCACAAGATGGGTCACAAACTGGCTCAAAGACAGAACCCACAGAGTGAAAGTTGCTGGAGCCATGTCAGACTCGAAACTGGTCACAAGTGGCGTCCCACAGGGTTCTGTCCTGGGACCACTCTTGCTCAGTATATACTTTTCCGAGGTACAGGCAAACGTGGGAGGACTATGCTCACCAAGTTTGCAGACGACTGCAAACTGGGCGCCATAATCAACTCTCCAGCTGAGACAAACATCCTTCAAAAAGGTCTCACAGAGACAGATAACTGGTGCCAGCGCCATGGTTTAAAGCTAAATGCCAAAAAATGTATAGTCATACCCTTTGGCAAAAACAATGTGCCCACAAATTACCACATAGGTGGAAACCCATTAAGTACAGATAAAGTTATTAGGGACCTGGGGACCCAAGTTGACAGCAATCTCTCCTTTGAAAACCACATTGCCAAAGTGGTTAGAAAGACCTTCTACATAGCCCACCTCATCACGAAGGGTTTCACATCTAGATCAAGAGAGGTAATCGTGCTCCTTTATTCATCTCTCATCAGGCCCATCATAGAATACAATTCCCCTTTTGGGATGTACCTTACCCGACACCTGCAGCAATTAGAAAGACCCCAAAAGTATCTCACCAAGGGGATCAAGGGTCTCAAACAGATGCCATATGCTGCTCGGTTAAAAAAAACTCCAGCTCTACTCAGTTGCATACCGCCTACTTCGAGGCCTGACATACAAAGCTATGTCAAATCCAGAATTAATGGACATGCTCCACCTCAGTAAATCTAAATCCCTTAAAGCCACACGCTCGAGGGACTTGAACCTCAGCACAGAAAAAAATAGAACTTGCTGGAGGGACAGGTTCATAACCCAGAGGCTCCCTTCGCTCTGGAATAGAATTCCAGTTCATGTGAGGCAGAGCACCTCACTGAATCTCTTCAAGAAGAATCTCGATAAGTGGATGGGGGATCGTAGGTTTGTCCCAGGGATTACTCCTGTGTCACTATTAGACAGAGGCACAGTAAACTAAACCTTAAAAAGGGCACAGTATACTCAAATCAAGGGGTGGCGTAAGCCATACAGAATCGGGCTAGGCTTATAATTGCCCCAGGGCAGATAGCCTAGTATGAACCTATGAACCTATAAAGATATGAACCTATAAAGATGAAATAACTATGAAAGATCAGCCTGCCAAACAGTGTGGGCATGTAACACAAAAGTTGGACATACACATTTGAAAAACTCATGCATAATAAATGAAAACACTCAACATAATGGGTACTCATATTATCTTAGAATGTAAATAGACTTGCAGGTACAGACAAAAACAAGATTACTGAATTATATTAAGAAATGCAGGTGAATTTTGACAGATTTCAGGATGGATATTCAGCAGAATATCAAGGACAAAGGAAAAGGAATAATACTCATTGTTAGAGGTGTTCCAGTAGTGATAGAGGGAAAAATTATGGCTTTGTGCTAGTAGGTGGCTGTTGGTAAGAAAGAAAGATTATGGTGGCATTTATTTGGATTTCGCCAAAATATGCTAATATGGAGCTTAAAATTTTAGAAGTCTGTTTCAGCATGGAACATTACTTATAGATGGAGACTGAAACTTGATTTGCAGTATGCTGTATCATGGGGACCTAGAAGGGAAAATATAAAAATATGGTACATTTCTGAAGAAATTTATTAAAATAATTTGTGTGGAAGACATGAGATCAGTTATAGGAACTCAGAATATGCGTATTCCCTAAGGTACAATAACTGGGCAAAAATGGTTAGAATTTATATTTCACTGGAGTATGCACATTTAATTAAAAACTTCAACACACATCCAATAACGTCTGGGTCATGCACCATTAAAAACTATGATAAAAATACAGGGCAATGCAGTAAAAATGTGACCCTGGCACACTTCCTACCTGTTAATAAAAAAAAAAAAATTCAAGCAAGAGTCTGAGAAGATAGACATTTCGTCAGAAGAGATGGTTACTGAGTGGGATACAATGAAAATGGAGTTGAAAAATAGGTAGAAATAAGCAAAAGCAATAATGGGTGAATACTAAATATTTAGAAGGGCTGGCAAATGTTCAAGTATCCTAGAATAAAGGAGAATCTCGCAGAGCAAGAGGAGCAACTGCAAAGTGATAGAGAAAATAAGACTATTTGGATCATCATGAGTTTAGAAAGATTTAAGCAACTGTGTTTCATAACTCCAGAGCACAATTTTTTTTAGCACAGTAACTTGGGCAACATAAAGTAGAATGGGTTGTTGCCAAACGTAGGAAGCCTATGACAACAGAGATAACCAAAAAGCCCTATAGGAATATTAGAGGTATTTTTGTATTAAGCAGAGGAATGTGGAAACTAAGAGCACAAATGGAAATATTTATATAAGACTTGATTACGCCAAGGGTAGAGGAAGATTACGCTCAACTAATACTTAATATATGAGGAGAAGAAAAAATGGTGATGTATAATCAAACTGGTAGGGGGATCTCCAGGAAGACTGTATTCCTGTTCAAGTTAGGAGAGTGAAAAAATTGGAAGGTTTTGTGTAGTATTTTAAAAGTGGGGAACACCAACATCTTTGGGGAAAAAAGCTTTGGTTGGCTGCATTTTAAAAAGATGCTAAACATTTGGCAGGCCCAGCTGTGTGTAAACCCATCTGAATTTTAAATAATTATAATGTTTGTGCTAGCTAAATAAAATGGCAGAAGTGTTGCTGAAATTGATGTGGTTTTGTGGAGTGGAGGCAAGCATTTTGCGACATTAACAGAACCGTGACAATCCATGGGAAACGATGTAAGAATATAAGTTGCAGTTGCATCTTAACTTGGATAAAGCATTCATCAGAGTAAGCTGGGATTTGTTGTAGGGCATTGGAAGCATTTGCATTTCTTGCTACAATAATAGCATTAATTAGGAGGATCTGTGCAAGATCAGAGGTAAGTATTAAAATGGAAGGATTCCTCTGCTAAGTTGTATATGACAGAGGAACCAGTTAAGGGTGTCCTCGCTTCTCTGTATTTGCTTTATATTTAGAGCCAGTGGCAAATAAAGTAATTGACTCAGAAATTCAAGGATATAATTGGTACAGTAATCAAAAAAGTTGGCTTTATTTGCAGATATTTTGTACATAAATCCAGAAAAGGACACTTCTCTGTAGACCATTTTGACAGTCGCATGTCTTCAGGATATAAAATGAAGATAAAGCAAAGGCTATAGCTGTAAATACGTTCCCATGTATGAATTAGTATGGCAATACCTACATTTATGGGGGCACAACAAAATGAAATATTTAGGAGTATTCTGCTGAATGTCCATTCCGAAGTCCTTTTTTGTCAAATTCATGTGCTCATTTAATTCCAAATGTGTCTCACAGCTTTGCTATTTGCACTCTGCATTTCTTAATATAAATTACTACCCTTTCCTTTTTGCTTACACCTGTAAAGCCATTTATGTTCCAAGGTAATATGGATAGTGTTGCCATTATGATAAAAGCTATTGTTCCCACCTGTTGTACATGACTGTTTTTAAATGGGTATTTTCAACTTTTCTTTTGCATGTTTGGCAGGCATATCACTTGTACAGAACCTGTCACATTTGCAAGACTTTGTTTTGAGGAAAACCCTCAAAACTAAATACATTTTCAGAACACCCCATCCCCTATTAACTGGGAACAAACATACAAGACTAATGCTATACAGATGAGAGTAATTGCCAGCTGTACCCACAGCTGTTACCTAACCTTTAATTTAGCATATCCATGCTAAGCCACATGCCGCAGCCTGTGTTCCCACTCGCAACGATTGTTGGCTGCTCTTATCTTTCTCTCCCTCCCCAGATGTGGAAAAACAGTTGTATGCTTTCAGAAAACAAACTTTTAGCCGAAGAAAAAGTGCACTTGCTGACTAAATTGCACGGTGTTCTTTTAAATGCATTAAATTAAGGCTCCTAGGGAGGCTATTTCTTCACTTCCCATAATGTCAAACTTTATTTTTAACTGCCTGACATTGTACCTTTAAATGTTGCATTTCCTTCAACAAAGAATGCTCAGAACTCTTCAAAATGAATGCTTGCACCTGCAAAACTACTTGTCTCTGTAAAATTAATCAGCAATGAATCTTTGTAAATTTCACTTCGAACAGAATCTCCAAATGCCTTTAGCTGCAGACTTCTTCCACTGAACATTTACTATTGTAATTATGCTAAAGCTAAGATCTTTGTAGATGTAAGATACTTTTCATTTTTGTGGCTTTCATCATTTTCATATTTTTCAAGCCTACTTACAAAAACACTTGTAGCTTGAGCAAAGGGCATTGATATAAACATTCATGCTTGTAAAATTAGAGAAAATATCTTAATTCTGCATATAATCAGTGTACTTTTATGCCTCAGTCCCAACCCAACAGCCCAAGATCATAGCATATTAACATTAAACATGTTTTTGTCCCTTTTGTCCAGCCCTTCATCTCGTTACATTTTTAGTTGTAAGAAATATAGGCTTTGTAGTGTATGTTTACTGTAATATCTTTAATACATATGAGTGTCACTGAAAAGACCCCCCCCTGCATTTCAAATACCTCTAAATAGTTAACTGTTTTACTATATATGTAACATGGAATTTGTATCATGAAATGTCTTGTGCTGTTAATAAGAAACATTTTTCCTTTTTTTCTTCAGTGTCTGTCTGAACATTAATGATAGTGGTTTATATACTTTTATAGCCTGTCCACTCACAGGTTTCTCTGTTTCCTGTTTACACACCATGTGGTACATCGACCAACGGACACCTTTCAGTGCTCGCTTCTGTAGCATTTACATGCTTTATGGGCTCATGTTGCTAGCTCAAAGCCCAACCCCCCACAAAGGGTGCACCACACACACTCGCACGCACACGCTCACTCCTAGGACCAATTTAGTGTCCAGTCCACCTATTTTACATGTCTGTGGAATATGGGAGGAAACTGAAGCACCTGGAGGAAACCCACACAAATGCAGGGAGGACATGCAGACTGCACAGAAGGCACCCCAGTTGAGATTCAGATTAGAGAACCTCTTGCTGTGAGGTGCAATTCTAACCACTATGCCCACCCACCCACAAGTTTAACGAGGTGATAAAAACTCCAGTCTCTTTCAGTTGCATTTTCTTACAAAGCATACCTCTGAACCTCTTAGCATGAGAAATCTGAGCAAAGGCAAAATAATGGGGGAATAAAAGCCTGAAAGTAGGTCCATATTTTAAATATTAACTTAGAAAGTTACTAGAATAATGGTTCTTGCATTAACATGCATTTTCTGAATGTCTGTCTTTATTTAGTGACTTCAGCCCTCTGTGATATGCCAGAAAAACACAAATGTTATGAGGAACAGACCAAAAATATGAGGTGAAAATCTGGACAGTTGCGCATGTTGCAAAGCCATATTTTAGAAGTGTGGTTGCTTTGTCTCCCATTCTTTCACCAATTTCATTGTTGCTGGTTTCCTTCCTGTTCCTCAGTATCTCCCCAACACCACACAATGGTTCAAGGTCCAAGGCACTAATTATTTGCCAACTCCAATACTTTTCCAGTGTTCCAAAGGAAAGTGAGACAAATGTTTCACTGACAGCTTCTCTTTTTGACTTTTACTATCTAAAGAATGAGATGCAGGAACCTCGTCTGCCTGCTGGCTCAGTTTCCTCAGCATGTACTGTATCAGAAATGTCTTTGATATTCCAGGAAAAAAATCTGAAGACAGTTGGATACAGCACCTAGAATCTCTCACCTGCCTCCTAACATTCCCTGAATGCTGGGATGAATTTGCTTCTCTCTGGTGTAAATAATCATTTTCCAAGAACACACTGCTGTATCCAATTTTTAATTTTCCTTTCTGCCACAGTTTTGTTAGGATCAACTCTTTCTGCTGATATGACTGCATCTTTCCTAATACTGGCCTTGGCTGATTTTTCATTTCATTGTTTGGAGCATGTACTTGATGTGCCATTTCAGTTAAACCACCCTTCTGTGGAATACCAGTCCATTTGCGTGTTTGTGCTTTCCTAAAATTAATAGTCTGTTCTTTCCAATTACTCTGGTACAGCAGAAAATACCAGGTTTTCTATGTGACTTTGGTCTTCTAACTACCTATTTTTGAAACCGTTCTTGAAGTTGTGCACTCAGCCAGATTTTTCATTTCTACCTCTGTTTTTTGCAGTTCTGTCATTTCATGTGAATAGCTAGTTCCAGCCCTTTCTTTAGTTGGTTTATTCCTTCAATAGTTATCACCTCGGAGTACATTAGATTTATTTTTCCTCTGAATTACTAGAAGACATCTTTTGTATCAAAGCTGAAACTTGAACTGCTTTTTGCTGCACAGCTGCAGGATTTTTTCCCTTCAGTATTTTCTCCATCTTTTTTGGTTGATTTTTTTTTTTTAGTTCTCTGTCATCTTCGCTGACATCCAGGTAGTGTACTTTAACTAGTCAGTAACTGAATTTTACTCAAGTTCTCAATATCACTAGCGCTTAATTCTCAGTTTTCCCACTGGGAGAACTGAAAAGCTGTTGATCATGGTGCAGTCATATTTGGAAGTACCTTCCTCCCCTTCTTTGTAGTCTGATATTTATTTTAATACACACACTACTATTTTTGGCACCTGTTTCCCTGTATCCTTAGGTTTGCTTGAACCTTTTTGGTAAAGTTATAACAATTTACACTTGTTTTTGTCTGTAGTTAGTAGGTTTTGATTGGTTGGTATAGTTAAAATAGTGGGATTATTTCAAGTGCGTGTCGTGCTTCGTGTTGCTTTTTGTGGTGGTATGGCAGAAAAGCCTTCCAGCTTTGAGGAATGCATGTGGTCTGTGACCCCAAAATCCCAAACTCCGATGAGCATGCCAAGTGAATTTATTGTCTGGGAGCTGATCCATTTAGAGGAGCAGTACTCCATTTATACTGCCTTCAGCTCCTGTGCTTTGGTGGAGAAACTAAACAAATTGGTTCTTAACAGACATCCCTGCCACAGTGGGAGAAGCTTCCATTCAGCACTCTGCTGCTTTTTCTGCTTCCCCTTCTGGGAAAAGTCTAGTGAAAAAGCTAAGGGTGAAGAGTAAGAGTGAAGGAAAAAGTTGACGATTGTAAGAAATGGTCACCAGATCACTCAAGTTCCTCGAGTATGGCTCTGAATATTGAGAACTTAGGATCTAATCAACCTTGGATCCAGCACTTCTTTACCAGAACCACACTTTTCTCCAGATCAGTCTCTCTACTGCTCCAGGACAGACCTTTTCACAGGGAATCCAAACCAGGGGAGCAACCAACAGATGGTTTGCAAAAGTCATGTAAAATCATTAGTAATTTGTATGGTGATTGAGATCTACAATTTGAGTGAAGTCAACATTGATGTAAAATGGGTGGAATTTTTTCAGAAGGGTTTGAATTGTGTACCAGCGAATGTACCTAAAGTTGAGAGTTTATTATAGTTGAAAACTTTTGTTAGGAAATTAAATTTCAAATTCTACTTTGACAATGAACAAAGCAATATATCCAATGTACTGTGTAAAAAAATTCAGTACGTTTAACCCCCCCCCCCGTTCACCCTACACTGCATGTATTTGAGAATTTGTGTAGGAGTCAGATAAGAAAAATCTTAAAAGAAAAAAAAGGCATTTGTACCTAACTTATCTGATGAAAAAAAAACTTGAATACATTGCGAACAATAAATGTATTAGGGTGATGAACACTAGACAAGGGATTGGGGTATTTTAATCATGGAACATGTTTATGTAGAAAAAATGTTACTGCATTTGTTTAGTGATGGTTATGACGAAATATCTATTAATGAACTAAACATTGCCTATAGGAACGTTGACATCACTCCAAATGATTTATTAATAGATGAACAAATTACTATTAGTGGGTTTAACTTTCTTCAACAAGCAGCACCTCGCATTCCGACAATTTCCAGAATTCCAAAAATCCACAAAAGCATCGAGGACCCCCCCCCCCCCCCCCCCGTGACCCATAGTGGATTTTAAGGCATCGAAAACTTTTAATTTGGCTAAATTTGTGGACTTTCACTTGAATCATGTTCTGGACAACTACCACCATGTATTAAAAGACTCATGGGACTGTTTGAGTAAGATCAATAGTAACCTGTACACTGATAATTTGATTTTGGTAACTATTGATATCAAAGATCTTTTTACAGTAATTCCTCATGATATAGGGATTTAGGTGGTTTTATGACTTTTTGTGTTCTAATACGGTTCTTAGTCATTCGAGAATATTAATGTTCAGAACATTGATGGATCTCATCCTTAAGAACAATTTTATTGTGTTTGAAAATCAGTTTTTTAAGCAAAAAATTGGTGTTGCAATGGGGGCAGCATGTTGACCCCCTTTTTTGCTAACGTAGTGTTAACCCATTGGGAAACGTCCAAGGTGTTTAATTGTGATTTGTTCCAGTACTGTAAATTTTATGGGCGTTTTTTGGATGACATTTGATTCTTTGGGATGGGACACAAGAATTATTGGATAGATTTTTTTTTGAATTTTTGAACACTAGTACCGAGTTTTTGTCATTCACTATGGAGACTACCCTAGATGTTCATTTCTTGGACATTACCATACGGATGGATAGAAATAAGGGGTTTAGTGCAACACTACAGAAATCCCACTGATTCAAACACACTACTGCATTGATAGTAGTCACCCCTTACGTCAAAAACTATCCTTGGTTAAGGGGCAGGGTGTGAGATTGGCCAGGATGGTAAGTGAAGTTGAGGTTTTCAAAGAAGTTGAAAAACTTGGGAATATGTTAAGGAGAGGGTATCCTGACAAATTTCATGCCCCCTTTTCGGGGGCTATATTAACATTTAGCCCCCTGTTTTACGACATTAAGGAGGTTGACAATTGGGGCATTTTAACTAATGAAGTAGAACATCGGAAAAAAGTAGGTGATAAACCGGTAGTGATCTATAAAAGAAATTCAAATATAAAAAACTTTTTGGAAAGGTGCAAGTCAAATGATAGTACAGGTGGGATGAAAAAATGTGGTCATTGTCCATAATGTACCCATATTATTAAAAGTGATTGTATATATAGGTTGGATGAAAAAATGTTGTCATTGTCCTCAATGTACCCATATTATTAAGTGATTGTGTGTGTGTGTGTGTGTGTATATATATATATATATATATATATATATATATATATATATATATATATTTATCTATCACTGGATATGGGGAGGTTAGGCTAAGACAGAAATTGAATTGTCTTCGTAAATGTCTGGTATATGTAGCCATTTGGCAGGCGTGTGGACAATTCTACATAGGAAAAACAAAAAATGGACTAAAACGTACATGCCAACACCTCTACGACATTTGTAGAGGTAATTTAAACAATGCCTTAGCCAGGCATACTATTGAGTTCTGCAACCATTCCTTTAAGTTTGCAGGTCTTGAACAAATAGAGAATAAAGATTGAAGGGGGAGCCTAAAGAGATGTTTCTTGAATGCAGAGAGCTGATATGGCAGCTTAGAAGCAATGCTACAGTTGCATCAGTTCTGAACGAGATGATTTTTATATCCAGCTTGTTAAAATTGAGGTCTGAATTCCACATGTAAAATGCAACCTACTATACACCTTGTACACACAGGGGGCATATTAGTTATAGTATTCTGTCAGAGACAATAGTTCTGAGTTAAAAAAAAAAAAAAAAAAAAAAAAAAGCTTTAAGTGTATGCATTATTTATAAGTTTTTAACCGCATACTAATGGTTTTAGTAATATATTTTAAAACAGCCTATGGGGAATTGTTTTTGTGAACATGTTATGTTAAGTTGTCCATCTCGCCTTCGTTCTTGCTGTTTGGGTTCAGAGCCGATCCTCTGTTCCGACTCGGCCATCTTCTATAGCTCGAGAGCTGTTCTCTGGCTCAAGGCTACCCCTTATCCCAGAATGCCCAGCGTCAGCTACCCAGATCTCGTTTGCCGCTTCAGCTGCGAGGTTGCTTCATTACTGGCTCAGGCTTACTATAGTTTTTTCTATTAATATATCTGTTTATTCTTAATTGGTCAAGTTTTTGTCTAGATATATTTCTTTATCCCTTATCGCTTTCTTGTGTATTGTAGCTTTGTTGGCCATCGCTCCATAACTCGCAGGCCTTCTGCTTCCCCTGAACTCGTTTAAATTAGAGAGTTCTCCATTCGCCCCCCCCCCCCTATAGCCATTTAAATTAGAGGCTCTCCTTTCTGTTAACTGTAAAAAAAAAAAAAAAAAAGTCTATTTGTTTTAGTTTTTGTAGTATAGCTTTTTCTTATTGTTGTGGTTGTTACTAAAATGTTTAAAGATACCAAAGTATCTGCTTTCAAAAAGTGTGACTCATGCTGTCAGAAAATGTCTCTGACAGATGGGAACACTAGTTGTGTATATTGTTTGGGCGCTGTTCACCTGCAGGACTCCTATTCTATATGTCATGCTTTTAGTCCAAGGGTCCTGCAGGAGTGCAAAAACAAATTAATCCTTCGGGGATTATTGAAGCCTCAGGATTCTCCGGATAAAAGTACTCAGCCAGCAAAATCCCCCAAGTCTGTCAAGCAGTCGGCTCCACCTTCGGAGCCGACTCCTTTACTTGACCAACCAAGTATGTCGGTGCCGGCTGGCACCGACAAGGCAACTCCTCCATCGGCTCCATCTGCTATTTCGGAGCCATCTCGGAGCCGTAAGAGACTGAGGTCTCCGTCCTTGGAGTCCATCCACTCAGCACCTCAGTCACCCTTGTTACAAAGTGAATGCAGCCATCATTCTTCCCACTCCTCTCGATCCTCTAGATTATGGGATCATGATGTGGAGAGAGTAGTAAGTAGGTTGCTTAAGTCACAGGCACTGGCAAAAATTCTGTTCAGCCCACCTCAACAGGTATCTGCTCCAACCGCCTCTATTTCTGTTCCTCCACCGACTACATTTAGCTCTGAGCCAGAGACCATGGATCCGCAGGTAGTAGAACAGTCTGCGCTGATCATCTCTCCGGTTCCGACGTCTGCTCCGATTACCTCGATTGTAACTTCAATCGAGGGATCTGGGTGCTTGAGGCTCTCTCGTCGGCTCCGAGGGGGGGGTGGCATCGGACCCTTGTCCGACCCCGTTCTCACCCTCGGAGCTTCGACCTTGGAGTAGTCACCCTCGATGCGGAGAAGGACTCCTGTTTCTTCGGAGCCGGAGCTTTCTCTGCCTAGAGGTCAGGACGTCTTTGAGGTCATGCAGAGTGTGCTGTCCCCCAAAACAGCTCTACTGTCAGCTCCATCTGCTCCTCCCCCCGTGGTGTCTTTTCCAACCTCAACTCCTCCAGACCCCAGAAGTAGGAAACCTATGCCCCAGGACACCACATTGGGTGATCCCTCTTCCGAAGCCTCCCCTGATCACTTGGAAGAGCCTCCCCGGAAGAAGTGCAAGAGGAAGCACAGACTCCCCTGAGTCTGTCACTTCAGATACAGACATGGATGAATCAGAAGGGTCCCCCTCTGAAGATGTTTCCTTTTTGGACATCCTTGAAATGCTTAGACAGAGGAGGGACTGGACTTCCCTAGCCCCTACTGAGGATGAGTCTGTATACCTGGACGCATTCAGTTCCCGACCTTCCACCTCCTTGGATATCTCCTCCTTTCGATCCACTCATGTCTGTAGTGGCTCGAAAGGCTTGGTCAGCTCCAGATTCTGTGGAACCTACTCTGAGGAGACCAGATTTATTACAGCCCCCCAGGACAAACAATTCCTCTCCAAAGGTGTGCCCATTGATGTCATGGTGGTAGAAGCCATCAAGAAAGAGTTAGCAGAAACCTCTTCATCTGTTCATCCTCCAAACAGTGTGTCTCGGACAATGGAAAGATATGGAAAGCGAATGCTTTCTTCAGTGATCTTTTCAATGAGGTCCCTGAACTATCTTTGCCATTTTACACGTCTTCAAAGGGATCTCCTGAAAGAGCTTGGAGATGCCCTTCAAGATCCTACAGCTGAGAGAGTACCAGCCAAAGTAGCTTCTCTGCTTGCGACTCTTAATTCCATAGTCAACTCCTCCATGAGGCTGATTTCCTGTGCAGCCAATGGAGCGAGCAGAGCAGCAGGGACAGGTGTGGCTCTCAGGAGACATGCTTGGATGCAGCTGTATCAGTTTGCGGAACCCTTTCGAGCGTCCTTCACCAATACTCCCTTTGGCTCCTTTCTCTTTGGGCCTCCGGTGAAAAGAAATGTTGACCAGGTTTGAGCAGGAAGACAAGACTCTCTCTGCCGTGGGAGTCCATTTTTCCACCCCTTACAGACCTTATCCCAAGGGTCAGAAGAGAGGAAAGATGTGGTTCCAGAAATCCCAGGTACCCTTGCCTGACACACGTGATGATTTTTTTCCCCCAGGGGCAGAGGAGGAAACAAGAATAAGATGCCGCCCTTGTGGCAGAGGGGGACTGCAAATCCAGGGTGACACAGAAAAACTTCTCTGCCAAGCCCTTCCAGCATCCGACTGCTCATCTCTGGAGGGGAAGACTTTCGCTGTACCCAAAAGTGTGGCAAAATATAACGAGACAGATGGGTACTATCCATTATATCTGGAGGTTACAAAATTCCCTTCCATCAATCCCCCATAGAATCAAAAAAAACCCATCCCAGATGTCCCACCCAATCTAAGGGATCAAGCAGTCACAGAAGTTTCAAGACTTCTAGAAAAAAAGAGCCATTCAAGAAGTCCCCGCAGACCAACTAGGATCCAGAACTTACTCAAGATTCTTTTTAGTACCAAAAAAGACAGGGGACTGGAGACCAATACTGGATCTCAGCAGATTGAACAAATCTGTACAAAAAGAAAAGTTCTGGATGGTGACACTGCAGTCCATTTTCCCTTTTCTGGGTCAAGACAATTGGATGTGCTCAGTGGATCTTCAGGACATGTACTACCATATCAAGAGGAACAGACGCTCCAGGAGATTTCTTCACTTCCAGGTAGGGGCCAGTCATTACCAGTTCAGAGCTCTGCCCTTTGGTCTCGCCTCAGTCCCCAGGGTGTTCAAGTGTATGGCAGTAGTCACGGTTCACCTGAGGCATCAAGGATTCCGGGTGTTTCCCTATCTAGATGACTGGCTCCTGACTGCTACCATCAGGCATCAACTCTTAGAGGCACGGGATTATACAATCACATCATGCACTCAACTAGGCATTACAGTAAATTTCGAAAAATCTGCCTTGTTGCCCTGTCAGTCTATCACATATATAGGAGCAGAATTAAACACACAAATGTTTGCAAGATTACCATAGGAAAGAGTTTCCACTATTCGTCAACATGTTGATTCTAATGCAGAGCAAAAGGATTCAAGTCAGATATATCCTCCAAGCTCTAGGCTCCATGGCAGCTGCCATTGTTCTTGTCCAATAAGTGTGTTTCCACATGAGAATCCTTCAGTGGCTTCTTTTCACGCAGTGGTCTTTCCAGGAACTACCCATGTCTCACATGATCCTGTTCACAGAAACATGCAAAAGGCACCTTTCTTGGTGGATAGTCTCCCCACTAGCAATTCAGGGCAGACCTTTCATACAACCCCCTCTGGTAGCCACAATGACCACGGACTGCCTCCCTGATAGGGTGGGGGGGGGGCATTATCTAGGCAGGACAGTCCAAGGCACTTGGCAACCTCACGAGTACCACCTGCATATCAGTGTCCTAGAAGTGAGAGTGGTGCTGCTAGATTTGCAAGCCCTTCAAGACTCCCTTTTGGGACCATTGCAATCCAAACGGACAACATGTCAGTTGTGTGGTACATCAACAAACAGGGCGGGACCAGGTCTTACCCCTTGTGTCGAGATGCACTCAGACTGTGGCAATGGGCGATTTCCTCCCAATGTTTTCTGATAGCAATGCACATCCCTGGGAAATCCAAAGTCATAGCGGACAGGCTCAGCAGAGTTAACCTCATGCCCACGAGTGGTCTCTGAATCAGGAAGTTGCGGATCTTATCTTCTGCAAATGGGGACAGCCTTGCTGCGACCTGTTTGCCACTCCTCTCAACAGCAAATGCTGCAGCTACTTCTCTCTACTTTCTCTTCCAGGTCATATACCCAGAGATGCCGTAGTCCACGATTGGCCTCAGGGACTCCTTTACGCTTTTCCCCTAATACCAAGACTCGTACAGAAAGCAAAATCGTTGGGTTGCAAAATGATCCTCATTGCCCCATATTGGCCTCTACAGATATGGTTCCCATTCCTGCACCTTCACCTTCTGGATTAACCGTGGATTCTGGACCTGGTTCCAGATCTTCTGATTCATCACTCAGGTGGGTTGTACCAATCCCTTCAAACTCTCCAGCTCAGCTTGGTTACTCCACTTCCAACCTTAGCCAGGCTTTCCAATATCTCCCCAGCAGTCCGTGATATTGTTTCCTCACATAAGTCTACTACGAGGAAAACGTAGGCTAGTAAATAGAAACTGTTTTTCTTACTGGGCAGAATCTAGAAATTTGGAACCTTTCTCAGCCCCAATCCATGAAATTCTTGAATTTCTAGCACAGCTCTTTCAGTCTGGTGTGGCTTCCATTACCATTAGAGTACAACTAGCTGTCATTTCTAATTTTCTTATCGGTATGTTTAATTCTAGCATAATGTCTCATAAGCTCATGCAAGGCCTTTGAGAGGAACATCTCTTCTTAGACCCCCAGTTAGAGATCCTCCTCCTCCTTGGGAATCTCAATTTAGTTTTAGCTTCCTTAATTTTGCCTCCCTTTGAACTGGCAGCATCATGTTCCTTAAAATTTCTTTCTTGGAAGACAATTTTTCTGGTTGCTATCACTTCAGCTAGATGTCTCAGAACTTCAAGCACACTGTGTTCATCCTTACCTGGTGTTTCACAAGGACAGAGTTTCTCTGAGGACCAATCCATCCTTTATTCCTAAAGTCTGCTCTGAGAACAATTTAAATCAATCCATAGATCTCCCAGTTTTCTTTCCTAATCACAGCAACAAGGCAGAATACAAGCTCCACCAATTGGATGTGCACAGACAATTGGGTTTTTACCCGCATAGAACTAAGGAACTAAAAGTCAGACTAGTTATTTCTTTTTTATGCTTTCAACAAGCAAGGCCTTCCAGTTTCTAATGTGACCTTATCCAGATGGTTATCTGATACTATTGCCTTTATTTATCAGTTACGAAATAGCTACCAGCTAAACCAAAAGGTCATTCCACTAGAGCATTAGCCACCTCTGTAGCCTTTCAGTCTAAGTTGCCCATAGACTATCTGTGCAGCTGCCACTTGGGCAAACCCTCACACTTTTATCTCTCATTACAAGGTAGATATGGTCTCCTGGAGCAGAGCTTCCTTTGGTTAAACTGTTCTGAAGAGTCTGTTCCAATGAGCCACCGGGGATTTTAGGTGCTAGGGACCCTGTCCCAAACAACAAGAACGAAGGCGAGATGGACAACTTAACATAAAGAAGTTATGTACCTACCATAACGTTCCATGTTATTTGTCTTCATCTCTCCTTCCTTCTTGCGTCCCTCCCTCCTTCCCCCTTCCTAGAGGATTGTGAGGAGTTCCTTTTTGTTTTCACTGGCTGAGTATCTTTTATTACTTCACATGCCAGGTAATTTGACTCTTTCCTTGTTTAGGTGTATTGGACAACCAGTTTTTAGGGAACTGGTTACTCTACTTATGTCTAGTGTGCACTATCACAAACGAGATCTGGGTAGCTGACGGGCATTATGGGAAAGGGGTAGCCTCAAGCCAGTAAACAGCTCTCGAGCTATAGAAGATGGCAGAGTCGGAGCTGAGGATTGGCTCTGAACCCAAACAGCAAGAAGGAAGGCGAGATGACAACTAACATGGAACGTTATGGTAGGTACATAACTTTATGTGGGGCATGATTAGTTAAATGTAAAACAATTGTTTATTCTGATTATCATTGGCGTACTGCTGACGAAAGCTCTAAATAAAACTTTGACTGTGGGTGTATCTTCTGGCGTATCCTGCTCCTCTTGATTTATTGTTTTGTTTTCATTCTCTTTAGTTTGGGATACAAACCATCTTGCTCCATTTCTTCCTTGAGATTGATGCAGTCTGTTAGGAGCCTTTCTGAAGCCGATGTGGATAGAATGATGCAGTTCCTTAACTCTGATCCAGTTGGGAGTCCTACAGTCTCTCACCCCCTCAAGGAGATGTGTATTTTGAACCATCCCCTCATACTGTTTCTCTTTCCCTGATTCGACAATCAAACTTGAGGCTGTTGCATCAGGGCACTTCCTGGGGATGTTCTTCATCTCACATTGCTGCAGTCCTTACACTTGGGTAGTCCGCTGTCCTCGGTCGGCCCGAATATCAAAGTATAAGGCTGACGTCGGTCAAGGCGCATTTGACTGACATCAGGACGTCAGGGTACAAATGCGCATGACCGACGTCATATCCTCAGTCTTTTTTGCCGCATGGTCCGATGCAGAAGCAGCGTTGCAAGTGCCGGTTGGCGTTCTGAAATTGTTCGATTTCGGAGTTTCAGACCGAGTCAAAGTTGGCTAAGTACCCGTTGGGGAATATTTTAGTTTTTCTTGCCTCAGTGGTTTACCGGATGTCAGAAAAAGTGAATAATTGTATTTCTTGTGGGAAACAGATACCGCATAGAGACTACCATACTTTGTGTATTCCTTGTTTAGGGCCTGAGCACGACGTTGTTGGGTGTCGCTCTTGTGCTAGATTCAATAAGCGCACTATTAAGAGAAGATTAGATTGTGCCAGGTTAGTCTTCGGGAAGCGGTGCAATTATAAAATGCCGTCGGATGCTCCGACGCCCGCTTCTTCGAAGAAGCGCAAGGACAAAGCAGTTAAACCTAGGCTAGAGGAACCGTCAGTACCGGACGCCGGTTCTTTAGAGGTGTCGGTGGAGCCGGTGGTTCCACCGGAGGTTTCTTTGGGATCCCAGGGAGAGACTTTGTTATTGCAGGATGTGGCCTCTCAGAAGGCAGGCCAGGCTGATGGGGCTTCTCAGGTTACTATACTCCCCTCCCTGCCTAGGGTGGTTAGGCCCTCTCCTTCAGTTTCCAAGGCTTCTCCCAGGGGCAGGCCAGGTTTAGCTTCAGTTGGTGTTACCCCTAGCTCTTCAGGAACTGTGCCCAAGAAGCATATGCTTAAAATGGCAGAAGATTTGATTACTTTGATTAGGGGTTCTATGCCCCCTCCTGATAAGAGACCTAGGGTGGAGCCTGAGCTAGGGAGTTTTGAGCAGGCTTCAGATGTTTCAGAGTCTTTGGCTGAAGACTTGCAGGAGTACTCTCCTTATTCTGATTCTGATGTGGATGATTCTACTCCTTCTGCTTCTCCTCCTGAGGATTTTTCTTTTTCAGAAACTCTTCATTCCATGAGGGAGCATTTTAAGTGGGAAGGTCAGGACTTCTCTGATTCCAGGAAAAGGCTTAGGGAATTTTTGTTTTACCCCAGCATAGGCCTTTGGCTATACCTCCTGTTTTGGATGTAGTAGAAGATGTTATTACAGAGGCTTCTCTTAATCCTGTTTCTTTGCCTCCTGCTCCTGTTAAACCGGATAGGTATTACAGGGTGCCTGAAGCTCATAAGTATCTTTTAAGAGTCCTAGGGCGGACCCAGAAACTGTTAGCCAGGGGCCTAAAGGTGTTAAGGCTTCTGTTGTTAAGAATCCGGTTCCTGCAGACAAAGAGGCCAGGGCCTTGGATAGATGGGGAAAGAAAGTTTATACTTCTTCCACTCTTGCTAGGAGGGCTTTGAATTGCCAGTTTCACATGTTGAAATACCAAAACTATCTCCTTTCACAATTGAAGTCTAAGGTTGATGCTCTGGCAGAAGGTATTGATTGTAAAGAGTTGCAAGATTTAGTACATGTTTCTGAACAGGTGGGTAAGCATTCTTTGCAATGTGGTTTTGATGCTGTACAGGCCTCGTCTAGGGTGGCTGCCACTGGGTCAGTTCTTCGCAGACACGCCTGGCTGAGGGATCAAAATTTATCTGAACATGTTAAAACAAGGATTTTAGATGCTCCTTTACAATCTGACGTGTTGTTTGGTCCTCCTGTTGAGGCAGTTTTAAAGAAAATGGAAGACAAGGCTAAGTCTATGCAGACTGTTAAAGATTTTTTGCAGGTCCAGCCTCCAAAGTTTAGTAGAAATTGGCCTACTAAGGGGTGGACGTATCCTTCTTCTGATTCCCAGTCTAGGGGTAGATCTAGACGTGGTAGGGGCAGAGCTCAGGGCTCTTTCAGGCCTAGAACAGGGAGTTCTCCTGCACAGTCTTCGGGTGAGGGCAGGGGTCAGTCCTTTCGTAAACAGACCCAATGACCTACCTTTTCAGCTGCCAGAGCCTTCTCGTCTGGCAGCACCTTTGGGAGGAAGGTTGGCACTTTTCAAAGAAAATTGGAGTTTAATTACCCAAGACAGATGGGTATTGGATATCATACACCACGGTTACAGGTTTTATTTCCATACCTTGCCTCCTTTCAAAGGCATGCCGGACGTTCCTCCTCAACAAAGAATAGAGGCTCACAAGCAAGTTTCTCTGTTACTCCAAATAGGGGCCATACAGCCGGTCCCTATGCCAGAAGTGGGCCTAGGATTTTATTCTCGCCTGTTCCTAGTACCAAAGAAGGGGAACACGTGGAGACCAATTTTGGATTTATCTACCCTCAACACTTATCTGGACATTCCCAAGTTCAAAATGTTGACGTTACAGCAGCTTTTACCTCTGCTGGGCAAAGATCATTGGATGGTAACTTTGGATCTCAAGGAGGCTTACCTTCATGTTCCTATCAGACTAAGTTGCAGGAAGTATCTGCGTTGAGCTGGGACTTCTCACTATCAGTTCTCTGCATTGCCCTTTGGCTTATCTACTGCCCAGAGTGTTCACGAAAGTTCTGGCTCCAGTGATAGCTTTCTTCAGGCTAAAAGGAATACAGATCTATCCTTATTTGGACGACTGCCTGATTCTGGCTCAAGGAAGGGAAGAGCTTCTTCATCATTTGGAATATGTGATAGCAGTGCTAAGATGCCTGGGGTATTCTGTGAACGAAATAAAGTCCAGTCTAGTACCCTCTCAGGACATGTGCTTTCTGGGTGTGAGACTGAATACAGCATCCCAGATGGCCTTTTTAACCCCGGACAAACAAAAGAGTCTATCCCTTTACTTCCATCAACTATCTCATCAGTCCGGGCTGACTGCAAGGACAGTCCTTCAAGCCTTAGGGTTCATGGCATCTTGTATTCTGGTGCTTCCCAATGCCAAACTGCATATGAGGAAGCTGCAATGGTATCTCAAAAATGTATGGACACAGCACTGCCAGGATCTGGACACTCATTCAAATAATACCTTGCATTCAAAAGGAATTTTTGTGGTGGGCTCAGGAATGTCACCTAAACAAAGGGACTCTCTGTGACCCGGCCAGAGGCGAGTCAGATTTTAACGACAGATGCCTCAGACAAAGCTTGGGGAGCTCATCTAAATGGAAAGTGGATACAAGACAAGTGGCCTGCCAGACTACAACATCTACATATCAACATGAAGGAGATGTTAGCAGTCCAGTTTGCATTAATAGCTTTCAAGGAGTTACTTCTTCCAGGGCAGGTGTTGATTCTAACAGACAACACAACTGTCATGTGGTACATCAACAAGCAAGGGGGAACGCATTCTTATCCTCTATGCAGGCAAGCAATGATTTTGTGGGAGACTGCTCTCAGTTTACAGCTCAATCTTCAGGCAAGGTTTCTGCCAGGAGCACAGAACTCCTTAGCAGATGTGTTGAGCAGACAATTATGGATCCCCACGAGTGGAAATTGGATCCTCATGTATTTCAGAAATTGACAGTGTCATGGGGAACTCCAGACATAGATCTGTTCGCTTCTCCACTAAACCATCAGCTGCCAAAGTTTTGCACAAAAGGTTTCATCCCACAGCTTGGAGAGTGGATGCTCTTTCTTTCAATTGGAGCAATCTTCATGTGTATGCCTTTCCACCTCTGCCTCTCCTCCCAAAGGTACTTCTAAAGGTCAGACAGGACAAGCCAAGGATGATTTTAATAGCTCCAGATTGGCCTCGACAGCACTGGTACCCATTACTGAGAAGTCTAGTACGGAAGCCTCCATGGCCTTTGCCTTCGATTCCACACCTATTGTCACAGGAGGACAGCCATTTGCTCAATGTCAAGCTTCACTCTCTGCACCTAACAGCCTGGCATATTCTGTTTTGAACCATAGTGGGCCTCCACTTCCTCAGCAAGTTTTGAATGTTATTTTGGAAGCTAGAAGGCCTAGTACAAGGAAAGTGTACGCAGATAAATGGAAGAGATTTTTATTTTGGAGTGCAGCAAAAGATTTTGATGTTTCTGGGCCTAATTTGAGTGTGACTCTTCAATATCTTACTGAGTTACTGGACAAAGGTTTGTCTTTCTCTTCTATTAAGGTTCATGCTGCAGCAATTTCGGCTCACTATGATTGTGACCCACCATTGTTTTCTTATCCTTTGTTCAAGCAATTTCTTAGAGGGGCAAAGAATATAAGACCCCCACGAAAAGCTCCTGCTCCTGCTTGGGATCTCAATTTTGTGTTGGAGAAACTCACTCTACAACCTTTTGAGCCTGCAGCTACTTCTGAGTTGAAATATTTATCATGGAAGACTGCTTTTTTGTTGGCCATTGCCTCTGCAAGAAGGGTTTCTGAATTGCAGGCCCTTATGGCGGTTGAGCCTTTCTCGATTTTCCATAAGGATAGGGTATCTTTACGTACTAATCCTTCCTTTATGCCTAAAGTGGTTTCTAGTGTGGCTTTAAACCAAACTATTCATTTGCCTACTTTTTATGCAAATCCCCAAAATAAGGGGGAAAAGATTTTGCACACTTTAGATGTACACAGGCAGTTGCGATATTATTTGGACAGAACTAAAGGGTTCAGGCAGTCTCAGCAGTTGTTTGTTTCTTTTGCTTTGGGTTCTCAGGGCAAGCCTGTGTCAAAACAAACTATTTCTAAGTGGATTGGGTTTTGCATTGCTTTCTGTTATTCCCATCATGGCAAGGAGATTCCAGCTGGGATTAGGCCTCATTCCACTAGGGCTACTGCCACTTCGACAGCCTTTTTGAGGGGAGTGGCACCCAAGGATATTTTGGAGGCAGCTACTTGGAGTTCAGTGCATACTTTCTCTAGGCATTATCACCTACCACTTTACTCTAAATCCAGGGCTGGTTTTGCCACTGCTGTTTTGCAGGGCATTTTGGCAGCTCCTGCTTCCTTGTAGTTTGGCCATCCTCCCTTACCTCTGCTTTGGGATTCTACCCAAGTGTAAGGACTGCAGCAATGTGAGATGAAGAACATAGTACAGTTTTGTACCTACCATAAATGTAGATGTTCGAAGATCCACATTGCTGCAGTCCAATTTACCCTCCCTCCTTCCCCTCTGTAATTAGAGGTGGTTGTGTGGGTTGGGTTGTAAATATTGTGTATATTGTATATATTGTACATATAACTAGTGCAGGGGTGGTTGGTTGTTTGTTTGCTGTCTTTTGGTTTTGACCTTTATGTTTAGGGTCTTCTGACATCTGGGGCAAGAAAAGACTGAGGATATGACGTCGGTCATGCGCATTTGTACCCTGACGTCCTGATGTCAGTCAAATGCGCCTTGACCGACGTCAGCCTTATACTTTGATATTCGGGCCGACCGAGGACAGCGGACTACCCAAGTGTAAGGACTGCAGCAATGTGGATCTTCGAACATCTACATTTATGGTAGGTACAAAACTGTACTTTTTGTCTGTTTGATCTGAAGACTGGATCTTCATTGACACTAACTGCATATCTGAGCATGTCTGCTTCGAGTGGATCTTGGAGCCGAGATGGTTGTGTTGGAGCTGTCCCTTCACCTCTGTGTCTTTGGGCTGGACATCTCACATAGGAGTGTGATTTGGATTTGACTTGGATAGGTCTACGAGATCTATCCATGTTAGGATCCTTGGACTCTGCCGGGGGCCTCTGATCCTGTTTTGACTTCTACCTTTGAAGTCTGAGTGTGTTCTTTGTCTACAGAGGAGACTTTGCTTCCTTGCTCATATCCACCCCTTTTGTAGTGAAGCTTCTTGGCTTTTGGCCCTACACATTCTATCCTATTGGAACAACCAGCCTTTTAAAGTCTTGAGAAAATCTGCATCAAGGACTCTTCAGACTTTTCCACTGGGAAGGTAATCGAAATCACCCATGCAAATGGGGGCACTTAAGTTCCCTCTAGAGGCTATAACTGAGAATGCCAATTCTGATGAGAGGCTGTAACTGAGAATGCCAATTCTGATGAGAGGGTAGTCTTCCCCACTCCCCGCTTGAGGAATGTTGCATTCTTTGAGATCTTAAAATTGCATAGACAAAGGAGGGTGGTCCTCAAAGTCCTCTTCCAGGAGGGATCACTTTTATTGAGGCTTTTAGGGATGGCTCATCTACCTCTGTGGTGGCCCTCCCACAGATGAGATGATGTATATGATCTCTAAACATCCATGGAAGGATCTGGATGCAGCAAGACTTTTCTCAGAAGCTGAGCAAGCTCTTGGTATCCCTAAGGATTACACCTTTTGGGGCAAGAGTCTAATGATGGTCTGTAGTAGTGGTACCCACCAAAAAGGAGCTAGCTGAAGAGAGCCCCACTGGAGTCCAGGGAATTGGAAAGATTTGAAATCTGGTTTATGCTTCAGTGACCATCGCTGTCAGGGCACTAAATTATTTGGCTGAAGTAATACTGTTCCACAGGTATTTGAAAAAGAAACTTCCCAAATTCCTTTCTAGGTCCCTGTCTGCAGAAGAGAAGAAATATGTCAAGATGCAGTTGGCCAATCTTCAATCCCTATCAAACATGTCAGTGTGCTTTATTTCAAATGCTGCTGAGAGCATGTCAAGAGCAATGGACACTGGCATAACTCATAGGTAGCATGCTTGGATGCATCTTTGACTTTACGGAGCACTAAAAAATGCCTTTAAAGTGTGAGAGATGTTGTCCAGAAGTGAGCAAGGTGGGGTAAACCTGTCTGCTATAGGGATTCAGATTTCTAACCCAAAAGGACCTTCTGTAGAAGCCAGGAAAAGGAAGAAAACTGGTTCCTCAAATCCCAAGGTTTTGTTTCTGACAGTTCTGGAGATAGAAACCCCCCACCCTCCCCCACTGAAGCAGAGGGGAGTAATAGTAATGGATGTTGCCCCTGCAGCAGAAGTGGTCCACAGACCAAAGCTTTCAGATTCCCTTCCCTGATGGGCCTTTTCAATACTTTTGAACAGTTGCATAACTGTCTCACTCTAGAGGCAGTCTGTGCACTTATACCTGCACCCCAAAGCCTGGATGTCCATTACACACTTTGATGCAGAGGGATTATAACCATAAATTACACAATTCTCCTTTTCTCATCCCCCTCTCTCAAGGAAACTGTCCAATATGCCACACCCTGTCTATGAAAGGCAGTAGCTGTAGAGATGAGAAAGCTGCTACACAAGCAAGTAATACAAAGGATCCGGAATTTACTCTAGGTTCTTTTTGGTGCCAAAGAAAAACTGGGCTCTAAGGACAGTTTTGGACCTCAGTCACTTGTAGTAATATGTGAAACAGATAATTCTGGATGGTCATGGTACAGTCCATTCTACCATTATTGAAAGACAAATGGATTTACTTAGTGGACTTCCAGGATGCAAACTACCACATAATGGAAAGATGCTCCAGGAGGTTTCTTCACTTGTGACTAGGAGCCAGTCACTTCCAGTTCAGAACCCCGCTTTTTGGTCTCATCACAGGCCTCCCGGTTGTTTGTGCATGGCAGCCGTTGCAGCCTATCTGGGGTTGTTGTGGCTTAGTGTGTTCCCCACACTTGGACAACTGGCTGAAATCTGCCGCCAGCAGGAATCTTCTATTTCAATCCAGGGATTCCTTGCTTCTCCTTTGCTCATGAATTGAGATAACTGTAAACATGGCAGTCCAAGCATCATGTTCATCCATAGAATTCATCAGAGATCATCTGGATACAGTGCTACAGGTAGCCGGAACACAAGAATGCAGGATCACTATGCTTCATTAAGCAGTAGTAGTACTTTCCTATCAGAAGCCACCAGCAAGACCCGAGTCATCTTTGCTCAATGACAGCTGCCATAACTTTAATCTTCAAAGCTAGATTTTATACGAGGGTGTTGTAATGGAGACTCCCAGTTCAGTGCTCAATGAAACGTCAGACCATGAACTTTTCAGTGTCCGTCACAGAAGTTTGCAAAACTCATTCAGTGATGGCTGGAATCTCTGGTGGTATCTCAGGGTTGAGCATTTGTTTTCTCTTCCCAGGCCTTCGTGATGCTTTTCAACTAGGTTTTTTTTTTTGGGTGGGGGCCTTTAGTACTTTTTGGGGAAGACCGTCCAAGGCACATGGTTCCTATCAAACAAGATTCTTCGCATCAGCCTGGAGTTGAGGGCTGTTTTAGTATTGCAGGTCTTCCAGGACTTCATCCCAGGGGTGTGATCTCCATCTAGAGTGACAGTATGTCAGTAGTCTGGTACAGCAACAATTGAGGGGGAGCATGTTACCTTTTGCCAAGAGGCCATGAGGGTTTTGCCAGTAGGCTATGTCTTCTCACTATTTTCTGATAGTGCACATACCAGGGATGTCTAGTGTTCAGGCACACAAGTTAAGCAGGTCTACTCTCCTTTCTTATGAGCAGTTCTTCAGTTCAGCAGTGGCAGATTAGATTTTCAGCCACTGGGGCTGACCATGCTACAATCTCTCTGCTTCCCCCACCGACAACAAATGCAGCAGTTTGTTTTAAACCCCCAAGAGGGAGAGTCTCCAAGGGTGCTCTGACCCCCCCCACTTGATCACCTGGTTTCCTTTATGCATATGCTGCCACTTCTCTCATCCCAAAGGTTCTGCAAAAAGCATTGTGGAGTAAGGCTGTGGTGATCCTCATTGCCTCCATCTTGCCTCAACAGGCATGGGTTTCGCTTCCTCTAGTCTCATCTGATTCATTCTCTGTGGTTGCTGGATCCTGCTCCAGATCTTCGCTCAACTTTCAGGGATGCTGCACTCTGATCACATGGTTTCTCCAGTTCTGATGATTTACAGTCCAGGTTTCATCTCAAGTTGTACACATTGTGACCTCTGCACAGAAACCTACCAGGATGATTTATAAGAGTAAATGGAAAAGATTTTTTTATCTGATATTCTAATAGAAATATGAATCCTTTTTCAGCCCCTCTCCCAGCTGTATTAGATTTCCTGGCTTCCTGTCTTTCAGTGGATGTACTGTCAAGGTCCAATTCTCTGCTATTTACAGCATTTACATTGTGGAGAATTGGTCACCCATTGCTTTCCTGAGACTATCCAATCCCGCCTTAGGGGGCACCATTTGCCTGCAACCTTCCCTTGGGGATCATGTTCCACATTGGGATATTACATTTTTGCAGGCCTTGACAAGATCCTCTTTCAAACCTACAGCAACAGTTGATTTGTAATACCTGTCCTGTTTTTGATGGCAGTTGCTTCTGCAAAGAGAATATCTGAGCTTTACGACCTTTTCTGTAAAGCTTCCTACTTTTGTTTTCCACAAGGATATTCACTTTGAGAACAAATCCATCCTTTCCCTGAGGTGACGTCTGAATAATTTAAGTCTCATCTTTTTTCTTTCCACATTTTTCCAGTAAAGGACAGTACATAGTACACTTTCTGGATATGCACTTTAAACTCAGTTTTTATCAGCATTGTGCTGAGATGATCAGACTGACCAGTTTCCTTTTCTCCGCTAAATTGGGTAGTGTGTCTAATGTAACCCTTTATCACTGGCTATCTGAATATATTTTCCTTGTCTATAAGGAGAAGAAAGTGTCCTTACCTGGACCTCCTAAGGCTCATTCTTCTAGGTCAGTTGCTTTCTCCACTGTTTTTCTTCAAAGTACTAATTAATGACACTTGTGCTGCAGCTACTCTGTCCACTGTCCATACCTTCACATCTCACTGTAAGGTGGATTTGCAGTCCAGGTCTAGAGCTTTCTTTGGCTTGACTGTCCTCCAGAATAGTCTTCTGAGACCTCCTAAGGTTTATGGTAGCTGGGAACTCAGTCCAATCCATTGATGGATGGAAGAAACCTCAACTAATATGAAAGTTATATCTGATATTGTTAACCCTCGTTCATTCCTTACGTATGGGTATCTGTTACGAGCTCGGAACGGAGCCAGCCATTTTCCAAGCTCACGTCTGCTTCAAACTCTTGAGCTAAACTCTTACCCACAATTCCCCTCTCCCTGTTACCTCAGATTTTGTTTGCCGCGTTGCCATCTGGTCGTGCCAAGCTGCTTCTCTTGAGCTAAGTACAGTCAATTGTTTGCTTTACAAATTATTTTTCTGTCAGAAAAGTTGATATTTTGTCTCTTGCCCTATCGCATCTAGCGTTCATAATTTCATCATGTTTTTTTCTGTCCTTTACTTAACCCTTTTACCACAAAGTAATTTCTCCTTACCATTATTGGTAATCCCTTTCTTTTCTTTTCATACCTTCGGGTACTTTCTTGTACCATTGTTGGTACTTTTCTATGTGTTAATATGGCAGATAAAAAGGGTAGTCCAAGGTTTAAGCGGTGTTCTGATTGTGGACACAAACTGCCTACTTCTGATGCACACTTTGTGTTTGTTTGGGAGCTTCCCATTTATCTGTTGAACCACCTTGCTCTATATGTGAAAACTTTTCCAATAGAACTTTTTTAGAAAGGAAAAATAAGCAGATACTGAAGGGACTCCTAAAATCTCCCTTTTCAGAGGCTATTTCTGGGTCAGAGGTCTCAACCCCTCCTACAGCCCATACGAAAATGGATGTTTCTACTAAGGCTAAATCCTTGCCTTCATCCCCGGCTGGGAACTCTCATCGACCAAAATCTAAAAAGGCTAAAATTTCGGCTCCAGAGCTCTGTCAGCCCCAGTGCTTTTGGTGCCCAGACCTTCGGCACCGAGGCCTTCGGCTCCATTAGTGATTTCATCTCCTTCCTCTCCTGTAGCCTTCTACATATCTGCACCGAGGGGCTCCTCTGCTCAGACCTTTACTACTGTATCGGCACCGACCGTTCAGTTGGCGCAGACCTTGACCGCATCGGCTCCAAGATATTTCTCGGAACCAAGGCCTTTATTATTGACTCCAGATTTGTCAGTTCCAGTTTCGGCACAGACAGCCACTTCGGCACCGATACCTGTGTCTGTGCAGACAATGACATCAGCACCGATGACTACTTCGGTGTAGACTACAGTAGTTCAGTCTTTCTCTGCACCATTGTCGTCGGTGCAATCAGATGAGATTGGCACCGAGTCTGCCTCTTTTATGGACAGGCCTGTTACTCCCTCAGTCTCTGAGGTCCACTAGAAGCCTTCCTCTACATGTGTTGGGGCTTATGGACCAGGCATTCTTCGCCAGAGGTATTCCACCCCCCCACCCCAGGAACTATCCTTCCTTGGGAGGTGATAACCCATCTCCAAAGACACCTTCTTGTTCTTCTCCTTCATTGCTTTGAAGTCCATGAATATAGTACAGTCTTCCCTTTCTGCGGTCCCCTTTATGGATCTCACTACAGAACCGCAGTTGCCTTTGTGGCAGGAAAGTTTTGCAATGACCCAGGATGTCAGCTGTGATGCGCATAGCTTGCTGCTCCACAGCCATCCGGGGACTAGGTCAGCAGGCTGAGCCACATAGGGGAGGAGTGCTCCCTATCCTTGACATACACTCCTCTGAGTGGACCAGCCTTCCAACTGATGGACAAGGCTTTCGCTGCTGGTGATATCGGACTGTCTGTACCTCCACCCTCCTCTGGTACACTGGTTTCACAAGTCACACCTAGCGGACACCGGGTGCAAGTGCCTCAGGAATCCCCTTTTCTGTTGTCTTCCCCAGCTTCTCCTGCTGAGGTGGTCCATCTGAAAAGTTTGTGTAAGAGGAAGCACATGGATTCTACAGAGGAGTCTCTCACCGATGAGACAGATTTCAGTGAGGGGGAAGGATCCCCTCGGTCACCCTCTGAGGTATCCTTTGGCGATATCCATGAAATCCTGAAACAGGTGACTGGCAGCCCTCTAATCCGACCCCTGAGGAATCTGTGTTCCTGCAGGCTTTTCGCGCCCGGCCCCCTACCTCCTGGGTTATTCCACCTGCAGATGAACTTGTCAAGTTCATCGTGCAGCATACTTGGAAGGCCCCTGATACTGTTGAAGCTATTCCCCGGAGGCCAGATAAGATCTTGTCCCCTTCTGCTTCAGATCCCCACTTGTCCAACGGTCTTCCTGTAGATGCCTTAGTGGTGGCAGCCACAACAAAAAAGGATCTGGCAGAAGAAAGCCAGACTGTTTATCTGCCTAATAGAGAGTCCCGGGCCCTGGACAGAATAGGGAAGCGCACATTTGCTTCTGCAACCTTTGCTATCAGGTCCCTGAATTATATGGCACATTTTACCAGGCTTCAAAGGTATCTGGTTTCGGAGCTCTCTAAAACCTTGGCTGGTGCAGTGTCTGATGAGGTCTGTGACAAAGTGGCCTCTCAGCTGGCCACTATTGAGTCTATATCTAACTACTCTATGCGATTGATATCTCGCGCATCAGAAGGAGCAGCTAGAGTGGTGGGTTCAGCTGCAGTCTTGAGACACGCCTGGATATGCTTGTGCAACTTCACAGAACCTTTTAAGTCTTCCTTCCTTAATGCCCCCATTGAGCCCTCCTTGTTGTTTGGGCCCAAAGTTAAAAGCACACTGGCCAGATGTGAACAAGATGGTAAGACCCTTTCTGCCGTAGGTGTCAGTTATTCTTCCCCTCAACGTACTTTCTCCTGAAACCAAAAGAGTGGGAAGATATGGTTCAAGAAATCTCAGGGTCCTTTCCATGACACACGGGCAGAGTTCTTCCCCAGAGGCACAGGTGGAAACTCACAGGGAAGATGTTCCTTTCGGGGCAGAGGGGGACTGTGTAACCAGGGTTCCAGGGATTCTTTCCCTGGTCAATCCTGCCAGCGCTCCTGAAGAGCGGCCCAACCCCTTTCCTCTGGAGGTGGTTGGGGGACATTTCTCCTTGTACCCTTCTGCTTGGCTAACCATCACCACCGATTCTTGGGTACAAAGGATCATAACCAGAGGTTATCATATCCCCTTCGATCTTTGTCCCATCCCTTCAAAAAATCTTCCGACGTTCCACCCAGTCAAAGGGAAGAAGCCGCACTAGAGATAGAAAAGCTGCTAAGAAAGAGTCATCCAAATAGTCCCTCCAGACCAGATAGGATCCAGATTCTACTCAAGACTATTTTTGGTGCCAAAGAAAACTGGGGACTGGAGACCAATTTTGGATCTCAGTGTATTGAACAAGTTTGTGAGAGTTCAAAAATTTTGGATGGTCACTATACAGTTTATCCTCCCGCTTTTGTAAAAAGACTATTGGATGTGCTCTATAGATCTTCAAGATGCGTACTACCACATAAAGGTGGACAGGCCATCAAAGAAGATTTTTGCGCTACCTTGCGGGAGCCAATCATTACCAGTTCAGAGTACTGCCCTTCGGACTCTCTACAGCCCCCCCAGAGTGTTCACAAAGTGCATGGCAGTCAGCTCACCTGCGACTTCAAGGATTCCAGGTGTTTTCATACCTAGACGACTGTCTCCTTTCTGCCCCCACCAGACATCTACTGGAAAAAGCCCTGGCATACTCTCTCCTCGTTGCTCAAAGGCTAGGCATAACCATAAACTGGCAGAAATCCAATTAAACCCCTTCTCAGTCGACAGAATTCATAGGGGTTATCTTGGACACAAAAAACTGCAGAGCTGCTATTCCAGAGCACAGAATTTTAAGGATAAAGCAACAACTAATTCCAATCCTTTCAAAGGAAAAATCCACAGCTCACTCACAGCTGTTGGGTTCCATGGCAGCCTCCATCACCCTCATTCCCCTGGCCAGGTTTCACATGAGGCTTCTACAATGGCTACTGCTCACCCAATGGTATCCTTTTCAGCATCCTCTTTCAGCCATGAGATTAAATTGGTGGATGACACACAATCTCTCTCATTGGTCTCGCACCTTTTCCCCCCAGCAAACCCAAGGCCACAGTGACCACGGATGCCTCCCTGATGGGGTGGGGGGAGCTATGTCAGGGACAGACAGTCCAAGGCACTTGGTCCCAACTGGAGGCCCATCTGCATATAAATGTTCTAGAGCTGTGGACAGTGCTTCTGGCGTTGCATGCATTCCATCCCTTGCCATCTGGAACAATTGTGATTCAATCAGACAACATGGCGGTGGTCTGTTACATCAACAAGCAAGGTGGAACCAAATCGTGCCCCCTATGTCGAGAGGCCATGAGGATATGGCAATGGGCGATGGCTACCAACCGTTTTCTTCTAGCAATGCACATTCCCGGGAGTTCCAACGTAATAGCAGACGGACTCGGCAGGTGCATTCTTAAACCTCACGAGTGGTCCCTGAATCCCTTGATAGCGGCAGAGATCTTCCACCGCTGGGGCCGTCCTTGCTGCAACCTCTTTGCATCCCTGACCAATTACAAATGCAGCAACTACTTTGCCCTGATTCCCCCTCCGGGACAGTCACCAAGGGATTATCTAGTCCACGATTAGCCCTCTGGTCTTCTCTACACATTTCTACCCTTTCCTCTCATTCCCCATTTTCTGAAGAAAGCCCGGTGGTTGAAGAGCAAGGTAATCCTCATAGCACCATATTGGCCATGACAGATTTGGTTCCCATTCCTTTGGCCTCACCTACTAGATCGACCATGGATTCTCCATCCAATCCCAGAGTTGATCTCACACCCACAGAACCTGATTCATCCCAGCCGGAACAGCCTGAAGCTGACTGCTTGGCTACTCCAATTCCCTTGATTGCCAGGCAGAATGATCTTTCCTTACCAGTACGTGATATTCTCATTGCTTCTCATAAGTCTTCCACTAGAATTACTTATCTGAGCAAGTCGAAAAGATTTACCTGTTGGCTGAAAGATAAACAAGTAGACCCCTTTTCAGCACCAATATTGATAATACTAGACTATCTGGCCGACCTGTTTCAATCAGGTCTATCGGCCTCTGCCATTAGAGTTCATTTGTCTGCAATTTCTAATTTTCATGAGGGTGTCCAAGATTCCTCTCGTGTCCCATAAATTATGCAAGACCTTCATAAAAGTTGTGAATCATCTGAAGCCGCCTTTTAGAGAACCTATTCAACCATGGGATTTATCATTAGTTCTACAAGCTGTGACAACGGCACCTTTTGAAAAAGCCACTTCTTGCGAAGTATTTGTCATGGAAAACCTTGTTTTTGGTCGCTATTACTTCTGCCAGACGTATTTCTAAACTTCAGCTTTATGTATCAAGACTCCATACTTGATTTTTCATAGAGATAGTGTCTGAGAACTAATCCGTCATTTTTGCCTAAAGTGATCTCTGAAATGTCCATTAATCAAGCCATTGAATTGCTAGTTTTCTTTCCCAACTATTCAAACAGAGGAGAGTATTGCCTACATACCCTTGATATACACAGGCACGTTTTTATCTAAACAGGACTAAACCCTTTCGTAAATCTGAGCAGTTATTTTTGGCCTTTTCTGGATCTAGATTAGGATCGGCTGTTAAGTTCACATTAGCTAGATGGTTGAAGGACTGTGACCTTTATTTACACACAACATAATATCTCGTTGCCTACTACCATGAAAGCTCATTCAACAATGTCGGTGGCAACTTCTGCTGCCTTCCATGCCAGAGTTTCTTTACATGACATCTGTGCAGCTGCAACTTGGGCTACACCTCATACCTTCATCAATCATTACAAATTGGATTTGGCCTCCAGGGGAAGAGCATCTTTCCGTTCTATGGTGCTCAGGAATGTCTTTCCATGAGAGCCTCCCAGGAATAGAGGTAGCTCGGGACTCTGTCCCATACGTAAGGAATGAACGAGGATTAACAATATCAGATAAAGAAGTTAACATTCCATCTGTATTGTTGATCCTCGTTCAGTCATTACAACCCTCCCTCCTTCCCCTCCTGTGGTTTCTAGTAGATCTCGCCATCCAGTTCTCTTAGGTTATTTGACCAGAGGTAGCCTCTACCTTCTTTAACTTGCAAACTCAATCTGAGGTAACGGCGAGAGGGGAATTGTTAAGAATTTAGCTCGAGAGTTTGAAGCTGACGTGAGCTTAGAAAATAGCCAGCTCGGTTCCGAGCTCGGAACCGATACCCATACGTAATGACTGAACGAGGATCAACAGTACAGATGGAACATTATGGTAAGACATAACTGCGTTTTACTTACCATAATGATAGATCTGTGTTGTATAACCGCGGTGGTGGTGCTGCGGTAGCGTTGTCTCCTCACAGTAAGACGCTGTCTGGTTCAATTCTCAGCTAGAGCGTCTTCTACGTGGAGACATGCGTGAATGGGTGTACCTTCGTTGAAGGTTGTGCATCAGGCCTGGCAAGCCAGTACTTAAAAATCAACTGCCAATCATTAGCAGACCGGAGTTCCGCTGTGGCGACCCCTAACCGGGAAAACCCAAAAGACACAAACAAACAATGATAGATCTGTGTTGTCTGCTTCTGTCCTCCAATTTCCCTTACATCTTCCCCCTTTATCTTTTTCCCTTTTCTTCCTGAGTGACCACACTCTGTCCCTATGTCTTGGTCATGTATGTAAATACAAATATTTCAAGCACAGCATTGATTCCCTTCTAGCCTGCCAATGTGCCTAAACAGTTGTTCCCATATTAAGTGTCCTGGTTGTTAAAATATCTAAGCTAGTGCTTGCTTTAATGTAATGTGGTAGTCTATTCCATGTGCCAGCTGCTCTCTGAGAAGCAGTTAGTACACTTGTCATTCTTATAGAATCGTTTTCACAAGTTGTCTAAGGATTCTCTACTTTTGATCACTACCTCTGGGAATGTTTGGGGTTTTGTCTGCCCTGTATACCTGAATAAGGTCTCCTCTTAAATATCTGAGATACTGTGCAAGTTTAGATATTTAGTCTTTCATAATTTAAATTTTCACATCCATGGATGTCTTTGTCGTATTTCAGCTGTACTTTTTAGTTTACTCATGTTTGTTTTCTTATAAGGTTTCCATATTTCATACTTAAGTTTGGGTCTAATGTAACTAACAATGGATTAATCATTTCGGATTTCAAAATATTTTTATACAATCTATAGTTCTATAACCATCATTAACCAATGAGTTGATTAGAAAAACTCAAAGCCGGATCTACCCAGGTCCTTAAATGAATATACAATTTTAATCACTGTATTGTATTAAATATTCACCTTTCAATTTGTCTCCTAAATCTTGTTTGCTTAGTTTTTGATATATTTATCAACATATTTACTTGTGCCCAAATAGTCCGTTTAGGGCATGTCTGCATAAGAACCTGACTATCTGTAACACACATAATCAGTTTATCCAGTTTCAAATCTGCATATAGACCATAGAACACCTCAGATGAAAAATATATTTGAAAGATGGTCTAAACAAGTATGGGCTTAGGGCAGAGCCCTATGGGACAACACTGACTGTAACAAAGAATTTAGCCTGTCCAATTGCTGTGTCCTATTTGTAAGTCATGTAGCTATCCATCTTATCAAAAGCACATCAGTACCTAGTTCTAATTTATTGATCAGTGTTTTGTGTATGACCCTGTCAAATGTTGAAGTCTATATAAATTATATCACAATGTTTCATTCATAGCTGTTGTATTGTGATACAACATGTTACAGATGTTAATAGATCTATTTTCAACAAGTAGTGTGTTGATGTATGGTTTCAAGTTCCAACCTTTCCAATTCTTTTTTTTTCTTTTTTTTTCAAAACAGGTTTATTGTTTTAACATATAAGAGAAATATCATAACAATTTTATACAAGTAATTAAAAATAGGTGGTATTATAATATTCAACAAAACAACTAAAGTATTTACAAAGACATCCACTACAATCAGATCAATTAATTAAACTAAAATACCATGCTATTGAAATTAAAATTTTTTTAACAAATTTTATAAATTATCCCATACAATAAAATAAGATGTTTTTCTATTTGTTCTAGTCCTAATTGTGTTTATTTCCATATGGCACACTATATTCATAACATTTTTAAATTCATTGAACGAAGGAGGTGTATCTGAAATCCAATTTCTAGTTATTATTTTCCTAGCCACTGCTAGAATAGACCATAACAAGGGAAGCTGAACCTTTTTAACACTTTGAGGTACAGGTGTGTCGAATAATATAAGAGATTTAGAAATAATGAAATTATCTGTAAAAAGAGCCTGCAAAAATTCATTAATTGACTTCCAGTATTCTTTCAATTTTATACAGTCATAAAACATATGAGCCCAGTCAGCATTAATTTCTACATTACATCTCTTGCATAGATTATCTTTACTATTTATTTTATTCATCAAAGGTGTATAAAAAGATCTATGTAAAAATTTCCATGTATAAAGTCTCCAGACAATGGAAGACGTAGTTCTATAAGCAGATTCCAATATATATTGTTTATCTTGTTGATTTGGTGGGTCCCCATTAATAGAAGTGAAATAATTCCAGTATGAATCTACACTGTAAAAAGTTTCTTGTCTGATAACTTTATGTATGTATGAAAGTTTACCTTTATCAGAAACTTTGTTGTAAATTTAATATCAAGTAATCAATCAGTGTTGGAATAGATTCTTTAACAGTTATAGACATTAAATCTATTTTATTAATGAGATGTTGTCTAAAGGTCTGAACCTCTAACCAGCAAGTTTCTCTTAGATCAAATTCTTGTTTTAAGAAATCTGGATTTTTAACTTTATTATCAGATATCAACTGATACCAGTACTTTAGATCATTGTCTATAGCTAAATGAGTTCCTTCAGAAGTAGATGACAAAAGCATACCCTGAGTATACATTATAGGAAATACAATAAAATTCCATTTCCTATACTTAGGGTGCATGAATATAAAGTTACGATAACTAATAATAATATTTAATGGGTAACAAACCATATGTTTAGGTGTAATAGGTGAAGTACAAAATTCCTTTAGTAACCATAACATGGAGTTATTTACAATCATATTTTTATGTGTTAAGGAGATTTTCATGAAGTGTATACTAATTAGCTCCCAATAATCTTTCCATTTTGTGACATATGACTGATCTATTAATAAAGTAATAACTTTTACAATAGAAGAGATAGTATATAAATTAAAGTCTGGAAAAGAAATACCCCCTTGAGACCAGCTATTAGTATGTTTATTTAATGCAATCCTAGGTCTATTAGGTGCCCATAAGAAATTTAACATTAGTGTGTTCAGTTTCTTGATAATTATTTTGTAGGTGGAAGTATTATTGATTGTATTAAGTATAAAATCTTGGGGAATATTATCATTTTAATAATTGTAAGTCTCTCCTCCATAGTAAAAAAACATATTATTCCAGGTATTAAAAAGATTTTGTATATTAAGAAAACAGGTATTATAATTGTTATATATAATAGATTTAATATCTTTAGATAGTATTATACCTAAATAAGTTATCTGACCTGAATTGGGTACATATTTAGTAAAATCACTAATGAGACTATTTTTCGTGTATATATAGGTAGTATTTTAGTTCTTTCTTCATTGAATATTAAACCAGAAATACTTTTAAAATTCATCATGTTATCAAATAGAGACTGTATAGAAGAATTAGATCCTGCTGATGTAATTAGAACATCATCTGCAAAAGTTGAATTTTGGATGTTGTATTTTCATCTATTTCAAAGCCCTCTATGTCAGTACTGTTTCTGATCAAATTAGCCCAAGGCTCCATTACTAAAGTGAATAATAGTGGAGAAAGTGGACATCCTTGTTTTGTACCTTTAAGAATGGGTATTTTTTGTGAAACATATGTTCCTACCTTAATATAAGCCAACGTTCCTTTGTATAAATGTTCAATTAGATTTACAAATGCATCCGAGAAGTTTGTGCACTTCATTAAGGTAAACAGATAGTCCCAACTTACTGAATCAAATGCTGAACTTGTATCAAGACTAATAAGTGTTAAATCTTTCTTTTTCCTATTTGCAAAATCTATTAATGTTAAAGTTCTTATATTATCAAAAGTATTTCTATTTACAATGAAGCCTGTCTGATCTATATCTATAATGCCGGGAATGATTGTCTTCAATCTATCAGCAAAGATATTCATAAACATTTTATAATCAACATTAAGTAATGAGATGGGCCGATATGAAGAACATCTAGTTGGATCTTTATTAGGTTTTAAAATTGGCGAAATAAATGTATATTGCCAAGATGGGGGGGTTATTAACTCAGTTTGGGCCAAAATAAAAATATTATGTATTAATGAATATGTATTTTTAGAAAGGATTTTATATATCTCTGGTATAATGCCATCATTACCCGGTGCTTTGTTTGATTTAAGCTTATTTATTTGTGTAATAACTTCTGTATATGAAATACTCTTGTCCAATAGTTTAATCTGTTGTTTATTAAGCTTTTTATTCATATTTGTGGTTATAAACTCCTTTATTTTATCTTTAGGTTCCATGTTAATATTATTATGGTTAATTTTGTGAAAGTGATTTCTAAATTCATCTAGTATTTCTGGTATACTAGAAACATTCTTCTTTTTCCTTAGAGAAAAGATTTCTTTGATATGGTTTTGTTTATTCAACCTTTTTGTTTTATTTTTAAGTCTATGTAAGTATTTGGGGCTTATTGAATAAGACAAAACTTGTATTTCTCTAAAGTTATTTTAACTTTGAGTTAAAATTTCTTTGTATTTCTCATTTAGTTTGTTTATTTCTTCAATAACTTTCTTGTCCATAATATTTTCTTTATTATTATGTTTATAAGAGTCTAATTTACTTTGAATATCTAACAATTCCTTATCCCAAGATTTCCTTTTATTATTATACCATCTGATACTTTGTCCATATAGATATGATTTTAAGGCATCCCAAACATAAACAATGGAGACTTCAGGAGTGTTATTTATGTCTAAAAATGTTTTACTTCTGAAAGTATATATTCTTTATAGTCTTTTAGTTGAGTTAAGTATGCTGGTATCCTTTTGATCTGAACATTATGAGTATTTTTTATCATGAATTCAAAAACAATTGAATTATGATCAGATATAGGACATGAAATGATTTTGGAATTAATTAAATCTGTTACCATCTGGTTAGAAATAAAGACCCTATCTATTTTTGAATAAGTTTTGTATCTGTTAGAAAAAAAGGTATTGGTAATGATTTTGAATCTATCTGATTATTAATATCATTCAAATGATAAGAATTAGCAAAATCCTTTAAATGTTTTGCATTAGATGTAATTCTTCTCTTTCCTATAGTGGTAGTATCACTTTCATGTAGTATACAATTAGTCACCAGCTAAAATAATATATCCTATAGAGAATGATATGATCTTATCAAGATGATGTTTCACTGTGTTAATACCAATTCCAGGTATCCAATATACATTAATTAAAGTGTAAGTCTTCCCATTAATTTGTATTGTAACCATACAAAACATTCCTTTGTCATCCTGATAAGACTTAATGGTTTTAGGAATGGGCATACTTTTATTCCATAAAATAGCCACTCCTCTTTTTTTCTGAGTGTGCTCTGAACTAACCAATACTGTATATTTGTTTGTGGCTAGTTTATCGATATCTTTTTTCAAGAGATGGGTTTCTTGTAGGAAGACTAAGTTGGCCTTATGTAAATTAATGTATCTTATTAGGCTTGCCCTTTTACATGGATTATTCAATCCATTAATGTTTAAAGAAATTCCTTTTAAAGGTGTCATTTGGCATTTTTAAAACTTAAGAATCTTATGATCAAAATAACAAATAATAAGATAAGTAATGTTACATCTCCTCCTTTAGGTGTACCTTTAAATATAGCTGTATTTATTGAATCTCTTATGGGATTTTGTATAGGATTCAATTTTGTTTGTAGTGACAATGAATGTACAAAATATATTGTGGATGTCAAAACTATATACAAATAACAATGAACAAGTGAAAATAATGTAAGGATTAAACCTTGCATCCAGCCTGGAGTTATAAACTCCAACTTAGAGTAGTATTTACCACTCAAGTTAACCCCCTAACCTAAGCAGCAGTACGTCAGCTACCACCTTATCAATTTAATACTAGTTATATTTAACTGAAGTTAACAGTTTTTAATTCAATTATCTAGCAAGACAAGACTGCACATTTGGTAAAACAGCATCATATAAACTAAAATAAACCTTTTTTTTTTTTTTTTAAACTGTTCATACTACTATATACATCCATGTAATATAAAACACTTGTATTCAAATAGCATTCAAATAATCTTGATGTTAAAAATCAAGAGGAGAGAAAAATAAGTACTAACATTCATTTAAATCAAAAACTTTGGCTAATATGATTCAGACATTACATATATTAGGATGCATCTATTTTCTGTCCTGTAAATACAGTTAACAGCTTCCAAAAAAAACCTTGAATTGCTTGTATATGAGCATTTACTCAAACTCATTATTGCCAATAGAATAAAATATTGTATTCATAGAAATTGTTATAAATCATACTTCATAGTTAAGCAGATTCTCAAACATTTATATACATATCTACATACACACACATACACACACACACACATATATATATATATACATACATACACACATACACACACATATACACATATATATATATATATATATATATATATATATATATATATATATACACATGCATACACACACACACACACACACACATATATATATATATATATATATATATATATATATATATCTGATCTCACTGAGTTGTATCTTTACTGAGCACCATCTTACATTGCTGTCCCGTCAATAAATCTGTCTGCTTTATACAAAATAATACACAGCAAACACATTTTAGTAACCAGATTTAACAAACATGCTATACTACTGCTTTAAAATATATCACATGACAATTTCTTCCAGTATAGAGTTATAAAATTATTTATGCTGGTCAATCAGATGAATTAAATGAGTTATAGTAATGTATATGTTTGAGACATAGGTTTTTAACACATATTATTAATCTGCTATTCCTGTATCTGTGATGTGTCAGTGTGATATCTAGGTCAAAGGTGAGACCAGCTGCTTTCAGCTTCTCTGTGAGAATTCTAAGAGTTGAAGCTTTTGAAGTAGCTCATGGACACTGTGCATGAGACAGCCCACATCCCAGATTGTCTGTCAACATTTTGGCGGGAAACTTATTAAAAACTAGTGACAAACATTCATTTAGCAGTGTAAATGCATCTAAACATGACAAAACCTTCACAGTGCATTCTACAGGTTATTACAGACTCTATGCAAGTGAAATCAAGCCCAAAATTATTAATAAGTAACAAAACTCAACATTTTTGTCCCAACTCAACTCCTATGCGAATCTTATTATTTACTGTGTCTTTATGATCAAAAGTATTTCTATATATTAATAAAGAAAAGAAAAAGAGAGTAGAAAGTAAAAGGGTGTAAGGCAGAAATAAAAAAATGTAAGAGAAAGCTATAAGAAGTATATACAATAGAATATTACTTACTGTTTATATTAATAGAGTTAAAATAAAACATATTATTTACTATTATTTAGTTCTAATTATTATTAGTTAAAGCATGACAGATTATTTACAAACAAGCATAAGCAGTGTAATCAAGAAAGTATAATTAGGTAGTGTCATTCCTGTATCTGTGATGTGTCAGTGTGATATCTAGGTCAAAGGTGAGACTAGCTGCTTTCAGCTTCTCTGAGAATTCTGAGAGTTGAAGCTTTTGAAATAGCTCATGGACACTGTGCATGAGACAGCCCACATCCCAGATTGTCTCTCAACATTTTGGCGGGAAACTTATTAAAAACTAGTGACAAACATTCATTTAGCAGTGTAAATGCATCTAAACATGACAAAACCTTCACAATGCATTCTACAGGTTATTACAGACTCTATGTAAGTGAAATCAAGCCCGAAATTATTAATAAGTAACAAAACTCAACATTTTTGTCCCAACTCAACTCCTATGCAAATCTTATTTACTGTGTCTGTATGATCAAAAGCATTTCTATATATTAATAAAGAAAAGAAAAGAGAGTAGAAAGTAAAAGGGTGTAAGGCAGAAATAAAAAAAAATGTAAGAGAAAGCTATAAGAAGTATATACAATAGAATATTACTTACTGTTTATATTAATAGAGTTAAAAATAAAGCATATTATTTACTATTATTTAGTTCTAATTATTATTAGTTAAAGCATGACAGATTATTTACAAACAAGCATAAGCAGTGTAATCAAGAAAGTATAATTAGGAATAGCATTTGAAGGACATAAACTTTTTACAAGGAATAAATGTTATTATTCTATTAATCATATTTTCATTACTCTTCTCTCCCTGCCCTCCCCCACCCTTTACCCACTACATAGTCTAAATAGAATGTCATTGTTTAAACAAAGAAAAGAAGAAAAAGATAAAGGAAAAAAAATGTATCAAATTACTGACCTTATTTTTCCTCTTCAGAAAGAGAAACAAGTTAAATCACAGCTTGCCATTAAATCTCCAGATATTTTGACTAGTTATGAAACAAAACATTTCTTTGCACACAGAGAATAACTTTGATTAAATCTTTTTCAAAATATTTGTTGCTTCTTGGAAATGCAGGAACTATATTTAAAAAGATTAATAATAAAAATGATGAGAGAGAAAAAAAAAAAACATAGTACAAATCATTTGTTTTTTAGTCTCTTCTTCTCTGAAGTCTTCCACGAAGTTTCAGTTGCCAGTCTCTTTAACGAAGGACTAGCCCATTCCATTTCTTCTATTTTTCCCAAAATCTTATTTTTTTTGATAAACAGTAAAGCAGAGTCTAAGTCATCGAAGATTTTAGGATCATCAGGAAGGAAGATTTTAAGCTTGGCAGGAAACAGAAGGTATGTTTTAAACTGTGCTTTTTTAAGCTCCCTTATTAGTGGCAGAAAAACTTTTCTTTTAGCTAATACCATGGAAGAATAGTCATTGTCAAAACGCACAGTTGTTTCATTAATCTTAACAGGAGCTTTAGCCCAAGTAGATTTAAGAACCATCTCTTTATCAAAAGATGATAGAAATCTAACTATAACTGATCTAGGATAGTTTTTGTTAGAGTTAGTATTAGCTATAGATCTATGTGCTCTTCGATACCAAAAGAGAATGCTTCTGGTAAATCTAAAGTTTTAGGGAGCCATGTTGTTAAAAAGAAGTAATATTGTTACCTTCAATATTTTCTGGCAGTCCAAAAATCCTAATGTTATTGCCTAGATCTATTTTCCAGGTCATCCAGCTTTGTTTGTAAATGTGTATTTTGTTTCAGCAGAAACTCAATGTTGATTTCCTCCTCTTGTATTCTGTTTTCCATGTCATTCACAGCTTCTTCTATGCCTGTCATCTGGATCTTCTGTTGTTGCAGGTCCATATGTAACAAGTCTATTTGTTTTGTAGTTTTCTATGAAAGTGTCTATTTTAGTATCCATTTTATCCATCTTAGCAGTAAGTTGCTGGACTATAATTATCAGAGACTGAAGTTCTTTCTTGATGCTGGAGTCTTGAGAATTTGTCTTACTGGAACTCATTTCAGACTGATAAACTGACAGGAAAATTTCCAAAGTAATTTCTGACAGGAATATTATTAAGATTTCCTTTCTTTTTTAGATATAGTTCAAGAACTATATAAAACAAACATATTTAGAAAGAAAATTACTTCAAAAATTAATTTTTTAAGTAATTAATTCCTGTCAATATAATTAAATTGGTGGAGCTGAAGAAATCTGCTGCTATCCTGTGTTCATCCTTGGCCACGCCTCCAACCTTTCCAATTCTGATAACTTATCCAATATTATCTTCTCCATTATTTTTCCACAACATAAAAGTCGACTTAAGGGGTCTATATGTTGCTGGGTTTGTCCTACTCCCCTTTTACTTAGACATGCTTAATAAAAGTACATGTCTCCAATTGTGAGGAATCTCCCCATATTTATACAATCTAGTAAATGTAATGGTATTGTAAGTTCCTGCTGAAGTGTTCTCCGGTTATTACTAATTCCGTCTCTTTCCTGTGCATTGTTTGGATCCAGTTTGCATAGTTCTTTTTCAATATAATCTAATTTGATTTCAGTATCTTTCACTGATACAATTTATCACTCCCTTTTTGGAGCCAAACTCTCTTGCGTAAGATTTGTAAATATATCTATAATCTGTTGAGTCGAAGAATACATTTTAGAATCTGCACACAGTTCATCAGTTTCTTTACTCCTTCCACATATGCATCAATAAAATGTTTTTTTTTCTTGTGCTCAATATTGGTATATATTTTTTCTTCAAACTTTTCTTAATCTCGTCTTGCATTGTGCTTAATTTGTTTGCCCAGCTAGTTTATTTCAGTTTTCAAAGTTGTAGTTTAACCTGATTTTCATTTCTTACAAGGTGAGACAAAATATATTTTATTATGGCAATATGTCCTCCTAATGTGTGCCTAGATCCTGACAAACATTTGTTTGATTTTTTTTTTGCATTCAAACAATTTCTCTTTCAAAATTTTCTGCTTTCCTTCCAAAGTTTTTCCACTAAACGTATCCCTCCAATTAGTTTTACATAGTGACTGCTTTGTTTCCATATAATCTGTTAATCTTCTGTGCAATGATTTAGCTTTCAGTTTGGCAGAATTATCTAGCAACAAATTAACCTTTATAACCTCATGATCACTGTACAACAGTGTTCATAAAACTTCACATGAAATAACAGCAATGTCTTTAGGAACCGAAACAATATCTAGTACGTTTGTTCCCTGGTAGTTTTGTTATTTCATACAATCTGAAGCAATTGTTATAATTTGTGAATATTTTCCTTACTAATATTGAATCAATATTATTCCAGTCTGTTTTTGGTAAATTTAAGTCTCCAGCCACTATTTGTCCCTCCTGGGTTTTGTGCAAGAAATGTACGAATTCCTCTAGATCAACATTTGACTTTGATGGTCTCTGCACTTCAACAATTCTATTTTAGATTTGCCTTTATTGTTACAGTTATACAATCTATAGTAATGTTATTGACCATGTAATAATTACTGGTCTTATAACTGTCTTTAATCTCTATTGTAACACCTCCACCTAATTTTTTTGTTAAAATGTTTTGTTTACAGTAACATACCATGACAGAATTGGTTTCGGCTCATTGCTCTTTAACCATGTTTCACAAGCAATAGCAACGTCATTCTTGTGGAAACGTAGTATTTTCCAATAAAAATATTAATGCTCCTAGCATTAACCATCAGAGATGCATGAAATGTTGCTATCAGTGAACTGTTATATTTTTTGACCTGGCAAAAATCCCATCTTTTGTCAAATATTACAAAATATCTGCTGCCAAAATGCTCTTCCCTGATCTTGACAAGTGCATGCCAATCCTGTATGAAAATGTGTGCATAAAGTTATTCTCAGATGCTCTACACACTTTTTTTTTAGGCAGGACATTTTTTCATGTATATATTTGCCCAAAAAATCTTTCAATTCATGGTGACCTGGCTCTTTTTTTTATACTTTGTGAAAAATGCATCCTAACACCTGTACAAGCTATCTAAGAGGGCTGTAAGTTCCCTACTTAAGTCAGTGTCCTTGCTCTTGAGAGCATTTATCCAACATGAATAAAAACAGATCCGTACTTCCTTACCATTAAGGTATTCCAAGACTTGTCTCACATCCTCTGTTTTTGCTTCTGACAAGTGCAGCACTATTCAATGTTCTCTTCTCTGCCAAATGTATGTATCCGTTTCTGTAATTAAATATCCAATTACAAGAGTATATTTTCTGGCCAGATCTAGTGAATCTTCAACTTCTAATTCAGTAATATCTGCTCTATCAGTTGTTGCAAAGTAAAAATCATTGCCATTAGTCTTATTAATCACCAGTGTTTTCATTCATTATTACATTTGCAAGCATACAATTCTCATCCAGCTGCCTTTGTAATCCACAGTTTGAGCTATTTTGTCAACATCGGTCTTTCTCCATTTTTTACAGTACTGTTCTTCAATCCTTTCATGTTCAATTTTGACTTCCATCTTTTCATCTGCCCCTTGCCTCTTTTTTCTACCTTCTCTTCTGGAAAAATGAAGCCTTTTTCTGTAGACTGAAGCCTTTCTGACGGATTACAGGGAATAACATTTTTCTATATGCTACATAAAGTAGTATCCTTTTTTAATGTGTTCAGTTTCTTTTTCTTATTTTTGTGAACTATTGCCTTTATTTCCTTCTATATGCTATGAATCTTCAGATTGCTGAATACATGTATCCAGAATTCCATAGTTGTTAGTGGCATTATCTTTTTTCATAGGGGTTGTGATCTTTACAGACCATACATTTCCATTCCTAAATGTGTTCTATTTGCTCTTTGTCTAACATCTGTCATTAGTCCAGTCATTAATGTATGTAGCAGTTCTCCAAACTGTGCTAGTTGCCCAAGTGCAGTCATCAGTAAGTCTAGATTTACTACCAATAATGGTAAGCAAATCATCCATTTCCAATTACCTAACAGAAAGGCAACAATTTGTTAAATGGCAAACTAGCTTATCCAAATACCAAGTAAACAGGACAGGAGTTCCTCAAGGTTCCATTCTGGTACCTTTGCTTTTTAATATATTTAACAAATTTCACACTGTCTCACCTCAAAGTACCATATCCAATATGCCAATGATGCTACCATTATCGCCACCTCAAGTAATCCCACTCACCTATTAACTACTCAGAATGTCTTCACATCTGTTGAAACCTGGTTAAATAATTCACAACTACTTAATCCAAACAAAACTAAGCATTTACTGTTCTCACCAAAGCCTATTACACTTGATTTTAAAATACACTCAAAATAACACTCCAATAGAAATTGTCACCCATGCAAAGCTCCTGGGAATCGCCATACTCACTTATGAATAACATATTTGATGTAATAAAACACATCAAAGTAGGTAAACTACAGACACAATTTATGGATACTTCCACTAGAATAATCCTTGCTAAAACCCTCCTCCTTACCTTTCTTTATGCAGCCCCATTCTCACTAATCTCCACACAACTCTCCTGAACAAACTTCAATCATGCTATCATAGAATTGCCAAATTAGCCACTGTGTGATCTTACCATACCCACCATTGTGATGCTCTACAGAAACCCAACTGGTTAGAATTTCCTCACTACCTGAACCTAGTACAATTCTCTGGCTCATAAAATATAACCCAGAGAGTTGTCCTGCTTTAAAATCTATCTTTGTACCTTACACCCCATCTAGAAACCTTCACTGCACTAACAAAATCCTCCTGCAAGTACAAAAACAGCTGGCTAGAGTATATACTCTCATGCTATTGTTAATATATGTAAAGCTTTGCCATCCACAGTTTACAGCATTGAATCCCTAAAGACTTTCAAACTAACATTAAAGAACCACTTTCACAAAACTCTCATGTCCTTGCTCTCAAACACATGTACCATAACTTTGTAGTTATCTCCATCATCCTTCCATTCCTATTTAACTCTTTTTGCCCTTCTCTGAAATCCTCCTGTCATCCCAGTCAGCAAAACTGATGTGATGGGTCCTCTACTTAACCATTACCTTGTAAGCTTGCAGACACTACCCTCTGCCACTATTCCATCATAAACTCCTCTGCCACTAACCTATTCTGACTTCAGTATAGACCTGGATAATTCATACTAATACACTTACACCATTACTACATCTCTCTACTGCATTAACCTACAGCCTTCTTTTCATCCCTCCCCCAGTCCCCACCAACCCATCATTTGTCTAATGCAACCATATATTTAACACTACATTTTTTTCTCTTAACACAATTGTATCTAATTCTCCAAATTGTCATTTGTTTCAAATGTTTTGAATGGAAAAACCTAATGTAAATTATTATATCTCCGACAAATATGATACAAATGTATGATAAATAATTTTGAATAAGTCTACATACACTTAAACTTTGTACGATGGAGCTTTTCTCCCTGGGCCTCCATTAAAAAGAGGACCGTGACCTGGTCGGACTTTCCCGGTCACCAAATGTCAGTAAATTAAATTTGACATGAGGAATACAGATCACCGGTGTTAACCAGCTGTTACCTTTAAATATATGTAGCATTTATTGCGCAAGATTTGTGCTGTAGCAAATCATTAACATTAATTTAAGGAATCCATATTCAGCTGCAGATATACAAAAATTCTAAAGGAAAATAGTCAAAATAAGTTACCCCAGAATTCAGAGAATTGAAATCAACTTTTATGAGAAAAATCACAAGAATAGTATACAACTAAATATTAAATTAAGTATAGTAAAGTTGTTGCTCTGACTGTACAAGTTGTGAAAATCACACAAAAGCTGGAATTGCTTTACTGTCACTTGCAGTCACACACCTTAATAGTACAGATCAGTAAATATTAAACCAAGTCAGGATAGTTTAGATAGATGTACTCCAAGCTGTGGGTCAAGGATTATAGCACCTCATCATAAAATCATCAGGTACCCTACAATAAAGCTGATATATGGACAAACTGTCCGAGGTAATTTACAAACTACAGGGGATTATCTGTTAAGGGGAAGAGCCCAAGTCTTGGCTCCAGGTCTGAAAGTGGACAAAGTCTTATCCTAGATGAATCCCAAACCCATCTGTTGAAGGATGGAAGTGAACAACATGGATCTGTTGTCATGGTAAGTGCACAACTTTTATTTTATGGATAGTAAGATATTAGCAAAGAAAATGTTTAGTCTGCTTAGTTTTATATACAGATCTGGCATATTTTTAACAACCAGCGAAGCTGTGGATAATTGAGTTGAAGGAATTTATCTGGGAGGGGGAGAGGGCAAGAGTTAAGTGGGATAGGCTGATTATTCCAGCAGAGCAAGGTGGCATAGGATGACGTGATTTGAAAGGATGTTTAAGAGCTACACAGTTAAGGTTCCTATATACAAAGATCTGAAGTAGTTTAGTTCATTTGATCTTCAACCTGTGGGTACCGGATCCATATCGGATCTGAGCCAGCAATTTCACTAACATCTGCTATGAGCTCCAAGCTCCTCCCCTTACCCATAATACACCACCACTACCTTCCATCGCCCAGATCTCGTTTGCCGTGGCTAGCCATAAGCATTGTGATTCTGAGCTCAGTCTGTGAGTTGGGTTATTTTGGTATTGTGTTTTTTGAGTGTAGTCTTGTCAGTGTAGGTTCCCTGTCTTCCTCCCCCTGCTGGTGCTTCGAGTTTTAGGCTTTTTGTTTAGTCTTGGGTAGGTAGTTTAGTGTATAGTTGTCTTCCCTTCCCCCCCCCCCTCAGTGTTCCGTGTGCTTTGAGTGTGGGGTGAGTGGGTGTGTTTAGAGATCTAGTTTGTCTCTATTTGCCTGTATTTAGAGAACTCATTATTTCTATATTTGAGATTTCTATAAAAATCTAGAGTTGAGACATGGCTGATCCTAAGCCAGTCTAAGAGGTGCACTGAGTATAAACACAATTTGTCACCCGCTGATAGCCACACTCTTTGCGGGATGTGTTTGTGTAGATCATTTGAGCACTGATTGTGCTATTTGCACGGGTTTCAACCCGTGCGCCATTAAGGATAGACTGGCCAAGTTAGCCTTGAAAGGCCTTCTACCTACTGCAGAGGGGGCTGCCGCCTCTAATGCTTCGGTCACAGCAGTTGCTGTGGCCGCCTCTCCTTCCTCTCTTGTCCTTCCTTCTCCTCCCTCCCAGGCTGGGACTCACCCTCCCACTTCTTAGCCCGTGGAAGCGGAGTGCAGAAAAGGCAGAGAGAAAGGAGAGAGAGCACCGGACAGGGAAATGAGGTCTCCAAACCTTTCAGTTCCATCCAGAACTCCCACCAAGAGTCAGTCTAGGCTCCAATCTCCCAGATTTTCCCTGGAGCCGTAGGAGTCATGACCACCATCTAGGGCCTCTGTTCCTTGACCTGCCAGGTCTGAGTCCATGGCCTCATCGCTGTGCACCCACAGCCTTTCCGAAGTCGACATGGATAAAATAATGTGGAGGTTCATTCGCACACAAATCCAGATGGGAGTCTTGCCAGCCCCCTCTCCCTCTGGAGGGGGGCTCATTTCCTTTCTTCACTCCAATTTCTCTTTCTCCGATCCGACCTCATGGTTCAGAGTACATGGATCTGAGGATGGCCTTAGGTGGTCAGTGCAGACTGTACCTGTCTCCTTGACGCCGGCAGCTGCCTGTGGTGTCGGATCCGTCCACTTTGGATCAGAGTGGCTCTGAGCCGGAGCCTGGGTGTCGGATCTGAGGGAGTGGAACTTTTTCCATAGCTCTGATGTTGTCGGGCCAAGTCCCCCCCTCGGAGCTCCGTCCACGTCTGGCCTGGCTTCGATTCTCACGTCTGATCTGGGGAGAGTGGTTTCCTTACTGGTTACCTAGGAAGCTTGTTCTCCCTTGGCGTTCATGATAGAAAGGGTTCTCTCCACTGGATCGAGACCCTTGACTGTTTGTTCGGACTCCGCTTTGACTCCCTCTGCTTTGTGTGTGAATCCCATCATTTTACCTGAGGGGACAGTCCGTGCTCGATTAGCCCCAGGCGGTTCCCCCAAGGAACAAGTGGCTTGCGAGTTTCCCCCGGAGAGCCCCACTGAAGATGTACCTCGCAAGCATACGTGCAAGAGGAGGCGCTTGGACTCCCCGGGTCCCTCACCAAGGACAGATTTAGATGACTGGGAAGGTTCCCCCAGATCACCTCCAATGCGTCTCCTTTGGAGACATAATGGAAATCCTACGCCAGCGGGGAGGTTGGTCTCCCACAAAACCTTCCTCTGACAAATCTGTGTTCCTGGAGGCTTTCGGCACAGGCCCATCTACATTCTGGGCACCCCCCCCTGCAGATCCCCTGGTGGACCTGGTCACCTCGCAGGCTTGGAAGGAGCCGGACACCGTGGAACCAATCCCCAAATGCCCAGACAAAATTGAGCCCCCCTCCCTGACCAGCGTGGAATAAAGGGTCCCGTGTAGACGCTATGGTGGTAGCAGCAGCCACCAAAAAGGAACTAGCCCTAGAGAGTTCCCTGGTTCATCCCCCTGACCAAGAGTCTAGGATGATGGACTGCCTAGGGAAGTGGGTTTATGCATCGGCAACCTTTTCTATCAGGGCGCTGAACTGTCTGGCCCACGTTACTAGACTACAGCGTGAATTGGTAAAGGAACTACCTGAGTCTCCCTCAAAGTCCATGTTGTAGGAGGACAGACGTTTTCCGCAAGGAGGGTCACTTTTAACAGCGGTTTCCAACACGTCCATGCGACTCCTCTCACATGCTACTGAAGTGGCTAGAGCAGCTAGGTCCGGCGTGTTCATGAGGTGTAAAGCTTGGCTCAAATTGTCAGTTCATGGAATCCTTCAAGGTTTCTTTTGTGGAATGCCCCTTATGACGGTTCTACCCTTTTTGGTAAAACTGTCAGACACCTTGGGCCAGAGTGAAAAAGACTGGAAGACACTGTCTGCCATCGGAATCCGCTTCTCGAACCCTCAAAGATCCTTTTCCCAGAATCAGTGAGGGCAAAAGATGTGGTTCCGGAAGTCTCAGTATTCCCGGGACATACTCCTCTTCCCCTAGAGGCAGAGGGGGGACAGGATAGATGCCAGCCTAGAGGCAGAGGGGGTCCGAGGAATTTTGGGTCTCGAACCATTCTCGGATAGGCCCACGCAGCAACCCTGAGGGGGTTGCCCAACTGCTGTACTCTAGAGGCAGTCTGGGGTCGCTTGTTATTGCACCTGGCAGCATGGGAGTCCATAACATCAGACCACTGGGTGCTTCAGATAATTTCCAGAGGATACTCAATCCCATTTGTGATTCCTCCCAAAGCTCTCTGACATCTTCGGATGTACAGCCCACTCAGAAAGGCAGCAGCACTGGAAATTTCCAAGCTGCTAGAGAAATGAGCGCCCCCCCCCCCCCGATCGGTCCGGATCGGGTATCTACGACAGGTTCTTTTTAGTGCTAAAGAAAACGGGGGACTTGAGGCCCTTTTTGGACCTATCTACCCTGAACCTGTCAGTTGCCAAAGAAAGTTCCGGATAGTCACCTTACAGTCCATGCCGTACCTACAAGAGAGCGACTGGATGTGCTAGTTCGACCACCAGGATGCGTACTATCACATAAAGATCCACGGAAGCTCCAGGAGGTTCCTCCGCTTCCGGCTAGGAGTCTATCATTACCAATTTCGAGTCCTACCCTTTGGTCTCACCACAGCCTCCAGGGTATTTACAAAAGATGTCAGTAGTAGCGGCTAACCTGAGGCTTCAGGGGATTCAGGTCTATCCTTACCTGGGCGATTGGCTCCTTACTGCTCCCACCAATCATCTACTTTACCGGACCAGAGATTATTTCCTGAAGTTTGCACTCCACTTAGGGATTGCAATCAATAACTCCAAATCTTTTCTGAATCCTGTCTAGGTGATGGACTGCATAGGGACATGGATAGACACTACAGACAATCTTCCTGCCCACTGAAAGAGTTCAAAACCTAAGGATGCATGTTGCCTTCGTCTGCTGTTCTCACCTTCCCTCGGCAGAATCAGTTTTGAGGGCCCTAGGTTCTATGGCATCGACCATAAAGCTTCTGTGTGCCCGATTTACACATGCGAGTACTACAGTGGACTCTAGCAGTGCAATGGTCCTTGTTGGATCTTCTGTTGTCGCATCCAATACACCTCCGAGTCTGCAGGTTGTCCCTTCTTTGGTGGATGCATTCTCCAGAAATTCTGTAGGGACGACCCTTTGTTCCAGCCCCTGTCCATGCCACAGTGGCCATGGATGCCTCCCAACTTGGATGGGGGGCATAGTTTGGGTAGAACAGTCCAAGGCCTGTGGTCCCCTATTGAGGCCAGGTTGCATGTAAGCATTTGGGAGATGAGGGAGGTCCTTTTGGCATTGCAGGCACTTCATGCCTTTCTTCCTCTGGGAACCATTGCAATTCAAGCAGACAACATGTCAGTGGCCTGGTATGTCAACAAACAGGGAGGGACCAGATCTTACTCCTTTTGTCGCGAGGCTATAAAAATTTGGGAATGGGTGATCTCCACCGGTCACTTTCTGACAGCAACGCACATTCCAGGACGGTCCAACATTCTAGCGGACAGATTGTCGGACCATACTGATGCCTTACAAGTGGTCTCTGAATCCTTCAGTAACAGAGCAGATCTTTGTGGAATGGGGTCGGCCTTGCTGCGATCTCTTCGCATCTCCTTCCAACGCGCAGTGCAGTGAGTTCTTCGCTCTGAACCCTCAGCCGGGGGTAGTCCCCCAGAGACACTTTAGTTCATTCTTGGCCTTCCAGTCTTCTGTATGCTTACCCTCCTTGTACCCCTTATTCCGAGGTTTCTACAGAAAGTTTGCTGACTGGGGAGCAAAATGATCCTCATTGCCCGATTTTGGCCTTGCCAGGTATGGTTTCCCTTCCTTTGGGGCTCATCTTCTGGCTCCACTGTGGATCCCATTCAGGATCTCATTTCACACCCCTCAAGGGTTTCTCATCCAAGTCTGGACAGTTTGAAGCTCACAGCTTGGCTGCTCCAGTTCCCTTAATTGCTGGATTGTCTTCAGTCAGGTCTATTCTGGTGGCAGCTCATAAATCCTCCACAAGGAAGGTTTATCATAGCAAATGGAAACTTTTTCCTTTTGGGCTTCTCATAGAGGAGTTTAGACCTTTTCACAGCTCCTGTTTCAGCTATTCTCGATTTTCTAGCAAATATTTTTCAACAAGGAGCTAGCTCTTCTACAGTCAAGGTTCAACAAGCTGCCATTTCTCATTTTCATGTGGGCGAGAATTCCACTTCTCTAGCCTCTTCCAGACTGTGTAAAGCTTTTATTAAAGGTGCCTTTCTATTGTGTCCTCCTGTCAAAGATCCTATTCCCCCATGGGACCTTACTATGGTTCTTCAAGCGTTGGTCGCTCTGCCATTTGAACCTGCAGCAACCACAGATCTTAAGTTTGTCTTGGAAAACAATGTTTCTAGTGGCTATCACCTCTGCTAAGAGGGTTTCAGAACTGCAAGTGTTGTCTGTTAAAGTTCCATACATGATTTTCCATAAGGACAGGGTTTCCCTTCGTACCAATCCTTCCTTTCTTCCAGAAGTAGCCTCACAGGTTAACATCAGTCAGTTACCTGTTTTCTTTCCAAATTTTGCTAACAAAATGGAATACAGACTTCACTTGTTGGATGTTCATAGACTGTTATGATTCTATTGACACAGGATTAGAACATTTTGCAAACCTGATCAATTGTGTCCTCTAAACCCTTTTTGGGTAAACCTATCTCCAAGGTCACCATCACTAGGTGGATCTCCTTGTGTATCCTTCAGATCTATAAGGATAAAGGTTTGTCTCCTCCAGGTCAGGTGAAAGCTCATTCAACTAGGTCCATGGCTACTTCTGCAGCCTGTTGGTTGAGAGTCTCACTGGATGATATTTGTTCTGCGGCTATTTGGTCCTCATCTCATACCTTTATTTCTCACTACAAATTGGATTTGATGTCTAGAAGGAGAGCATCCTTTGGTTCTGCGATGCTCCGGAATGTCCTTCTTTGATAGCTACCCAGTTATTTTAGTAGCTGGGGACTCTGTCCCACAGGTTGAAGATTAAATGAAGTAAACTACTTCCGGTAAAGAAGTTGTGTACTCACCATAACGTTACATCTGAGTAGTTCTTCATTTGTCTTCATCCGTCCCTCCCTCCTTCCCCCTGGCCTTAGCATATGGACAGCTTTTTAGCTGTTTTTTGGTGTGTAAGGTGTGTTGAGGTCTGGTTCTCAGTGTAAGTTGCAGCAAACTTGATCGGGGAGATGGAAGGTAGTGGTGTATTATGGGTAAGGGGAGGAGCTTGGAGCTCAGAGCAGATGCTAGTGAAATTGCCGCCTTGTATCCGGTACCCAGAGGGTGAAGACAAATGAAGCAGAACTACTCGGCTGGAACATTATGGAGAGTACACAACTTTTTTTTAATTCAAACTGGAAAGGGATATAGCAGTGTGGGGGGAATGCAAGAAATAAGGAAAACTGGGATTTTGGATGCATATCCTTGGAGTAGCAAACCATACAGAATATTAGATTCATAAAATTGCAGAAAGTATTCTAGGAACTGCGCCACCACGGATCTGGAGTAAGAAAAGTTTGCAGACAGGGATGGCTGCAATTAGGTGTACAGAAAATTAGCAAGAAGGGGCTGGAGTTTACTTAGTTCTTTTGCCTCTTATTTGGGCGCAAGTAACTACAAAAGGGGAAGGTTATAGAGTAGGATGATGCCAAGTAGTAGTTTGGACTGCAGGTTAGAGAAAGGGATTGGTGAGTCAACAGAGTCTTTGGTTGAATCTAGAGCAGAAGCTGGGAAAAAGGGGATAATTAGTTGAGTATATGAAATATTACATAAAAATCAGAAGAGGTTAAAGATAGGAAAAAGACTGGAAAAAGTTGACAGTGGAAAAATGGGAGAACATATATTTCTTCCATGTATGTCACCAAAGCCAGTAGGTTTGGGATTTTTGCTTCTAAGTGATTGCATAGGTATTTTTGTACCCAAGCAGACTTTAAAGCTTTTTCCTCTCTGGTAGATGGCAATGGCATGTGGTGGAAGTATGGTGTGGAAGAAAGAGGTGACTGTGAACATGTTTTTGGGAGTATAATGAACTGATTTTAAACATTTCCTACAGAGTACCTTGTCAAACATTTTTGGGGAACAAATATCTGTAACTTAGAAAACGATTCTTTTGAGTTGGGACACAGGATCTGAATTTTTTTTAAACAAGAAACATCTTTGTTAAATTATGTATGACATGGATAGTGTTAATTTATATAAATGAAAATAAATCATAGCAACACAATCTCAGTTGCACACATTATACATTCCAAACCATGCCAACACAACTGTAGCTGCAAACATTTTACATCACTTTTAATATATTCAGTTGTTAGTCAACCATTACATAGCTCATTCAAATTCTACCTGTTAAACCTTGTTCCTCCTCTGCATGTATTGATCCCACATTTTCGATTTTTTTCCTTTGTAATTTGCTTGTACCCTTTTCTAAGGATCCCACTTCCAGTTTTATCTGTTACTATCTTCGCTACTTCTAGTAAAGTTGGTTTAAACTTTGACTTCCATTTTCTAGTAATTGCTTTTTTGGCAGGCATAATTACTCAGCAAGGCCTTGCTATGTCTAGGCAATTCCTATTGTGCATCATAGCTCAAAAAATCATCTTCCCTAGTTACTGCAGTTTGCTCGCCCAACATCTCCAACAGAGCAGTCTGCAGGGAAGTTTTAAAGTCTGCCAACTCATTGGACTCCAGAAAATATCTTCCCAGTTACCTCTTTGTTCTCCATCACACACCCAACATTTGCTGTCTACCTGAGGAAAAATTCTTGGGAGTTTGCTTGAAGTATAAAAATACTTATGTAAACACTTCCAGGCAAAGATCCTAAATCTTCTAGATTCTGTTGCATATTTGGGAGACGTACATATATATCCCCCATTGTTTCTTTCTGAATTGATTATCTAATCTTTCTTCCCAATCCTTCCTAACCTCCTCTGATTCTTATAGTTTTCATGCAGTATTTTATATGCTCTACTAATTATTCATTTAACAACAACTTCTGTTCTAGATTCTACTAAACAATCTACCAATGCTGGTCTTTTGTTTAGGACCCCTGTATTTTTCTCTTTGCCTATACACTATCAATCTTTGATATGGAAGGCAATCTCTAGCCTCCAGTCCAGATAAGTTATTGGCATCCTCCCATTCTGTTATCTTTAACTCTCGAGTTATTTGCTTCGAATACCTTGGTTCCTTTGCCAGTTTTCTCCAATATATCCCTGCCCCGTTTATTGACTGTAACCCTAATTACAGTCATCCCTATTGGCAGAATCTCTGTTCTCCATTCCTATGTTGGCTTAGTTCTTAGGATACTGTCTGCTACTCTATAGAGATAATATTCTGTATGATTGTTAAGTCTGCATCCAAAATTCTAGTCTCTCCCGGTTACCTCAGCTTCCCCAGTTTCATCATCTCTTTCCACTTTGAATTACAGTTTTCTATTTGTGCTATGCATAGGAGCCTTAACTGTATTGCTCTTAAATACCCTTTCAACTCTGGTAATCCCAATCCGCCCTGTTCTATTGGAAGAACAAGCTTATCCCACTTGACTTCAGCTCTTTATTGCTATCCACAACTTTTTCTCTAGTGGATAAAAGTATGTCTGGTGTGTGTATAAGACTAGAGACTAAAAACAGTTTAACTGCTTGTATCTTACTATCGATTATCCATATAACAGAGCTTCCATTTTCTCAGTTTTTGTATTATCTTTTGTTTAATCTCTTCCCACATATCCTTAGCTGCCACACTTGTATCATTCTTAATCCATATTCCTAAATACTTCATTTTATCATGTCCCCATCAATATGGATATTGCTTTTGTTTTAGCTTCATTCATTTTGTATTCAGAAAAGGTTTGAAGCTGTCTCAGCATGTTCCACAGTACTGTAATGTCCCTTTCTGGTTTTGTCCTGTATAAAATGTCATCTTCAAGTAGCCAGCTTTTCTTGACTATCATACCAATTTCCTTGAATTTCTGAATCCTTTATTTTCTTTGCCAATGGTTCTAAATATATTGCAAATAAAGGGCAGAAAGGACATTCCTGTCTGGTTCCTCTGCTCAAGCAGAGATTCAGAGAGGACACCACCCACTTTAGTTTTCGCCCCTCTGATTCTTCATATCTCCTAATCAACCTTATAAATGTATCGGGGAATGCAAATGCTTCCATTGCTCTGCTCATAAAATCCCACCTTACTCTGTCAAATGCTTTCTGTGCATCAAGACCCATCAAGCAACAGGGGTATTGTCTTACATTCTGCTTCCTTCTGGATCATCACTGTTTTGTCAAATGTTTGCCTCCCCTCCACAAAACCACATTAATTGATATCTATCAATTTTGGCATCACTTTTGCCATTTTTAGTCATTATAGACGTAAACACATTGTAATCATGATTTAGTATTGAAATAGGCCTGTATGAACCTGGATCTGATGGATCTTTACCCTCTTTAGGTATTGCATCTACTACCACTTTCTTCCAGGATGTTGGTACTTCTCTTAAAATGCTGTTAAATGAAACCTTCCAGATCTTTCATTTTTTTCCCTCCTAGCTTCCAAACTTCCACAGGAATACCATCTGTTCCTGGGGACTTCCTGTCGATTGGTTATACCAATCAGTCTGTCCTATATGGACAAACTCAAACTCCATCTATTCTCTGTCTCATATCGCCTACTTAGAGGGAATCTCTTCTTGACTTACAAAGCCATGTCTGACCCAGCTCTGTTAGAAATGCTACAGCTAAAGAAATCACAATCCCTCTGCACCACACACTCCAGAAACCTCAACCTCACCACCACAATCAACAGAACATGCTGGAGGGACAGGTTCATAACCCAGAGACTGGCATGGTATGGAATAGACTTCCCATCATGTCAAGCAGAGCACCTCACTGACCACCTTCAAGAGAAATCTTGATTGGACGGGAAATAGAAAATTCACCCCGGGGATCACTCCAGTGGCTCTACTCGACAGAGCCACTAGGAACTAAGGTTGGGTGGCACAATGCCAGGGTAATCCTATGGGCTAGGCTTGTAAAGGCTCCAGGGCCATTAGCCTAGTACACTCATGAACGATTTTTCTCTTCTCCCACTATCCTAACTTAGTAATAGGCTTCCTCTCCCTGTAACATTGGCATATTGTACCTTTTCTTGATTTCCATATGTTTTCTGCTTTATACAAACTTTCGTAGAATTTCCAAAATATTTCTAATTCTACAGGATCCCTTATATTCTGTGTTATAGGCTCCCTAAGCTTGGTGACAGCCCTTTCTACATTCTGCTGCCTGAGTCATTGTGCTAAAAGTTTTGTGCCATAGTTATCAAAAATTGTGTAACAGCAATCTTTCTAAACTTATGCATATTATTGAGATAATCCTTTATTTTCTGTTTAGCATTCTGTAATTGCTAATTTTCTTCTGAGAGATTCTCTACTTTGCAGTACTTCAATATTTTAGTCCCTTTAAATAATACTTAACCATAGCTCCCTTTCTTTTATTTCTAGCCTGTTTTTAAGTTCCAGTTTAATTTTATCCCACTCCGTAGCCATATTTTCAGAAGAAGTTTCTATAATTTCTAATAGCTCCTGAATAATTTCCACTACCCAGTCCTTAAACTACTCTTTCACCAGATGGGTGGAAAAGTCTCATTTTTATTTCATTACCCTGGGTTTTTATTTTAGTTATTGGTGCAGGATCTGAAATAGTTATTGGGAGCATATCAAGATCTTCAATTAAATGCACATGCTCCTGTGAAATGTAAATTCTGTCTAGCCTAGCCCAGTTTTTGTACATAGGGAATAATATGCAAGTTTACTATGAATTCCTAGTACTGAATTACATTTTCCATGCCAAATATTTTCATAAATTTCTTAAAATTTTCCTCCTTAGTTATATTTTAATTTCTGTTCCTCCCCCAAAGACGCATCTTCGCTGTTGGAAATCAAGTTCCAGTCCCCACCTATAAATAATATTCTTTGCTGAAAGCTGATTATTTCTCCCAGAATTTTTCTTAAGCTTCATTATATCAGTTTTTGATGGAATATTAATACATGTCAGTGTAATCCTCCTCACTTGCCAGTATCCCCTTAGTACTACAAATCTACCATTATTGTATTTTTCCTCTTCTATTACTATTGGAGCTCCTCTTGCAATTAATATAAGTACTCCTGTTTTCCTTCGCCCCAGGTATTCCACTGAATAACCATCCTGAAAACCTTTCTTTATCAAATTCACATGTTCATTTATTTCCAAGTGCGTCTCCTGCAGCATTATTTGCACTTGACATTTTAATATAGTTCACTACTTTTTTGTATTTATCTGTAAGACCATTAACATTTAAAGACATTATAGAAAGAATCATATTCTTGAAAGATTATTCCCACCTTTTATGTATGACAGGTTTTTTGTTAAACATCTAGTTCCAGCTTCTGTATTGCATGCTTGCACTGTTTGGTAGGTTAGTCTTTTGTACAGTTACTTGTCATCTCCATTTGAGCCTATGTCACATCTTGCAGAACTTTGTTTTATTGAAAACCCTCAAACAAATGCACCCAATACCCCCTAAAACCTACTAACTTAACATAGAGAACTATGTACATCTTCAAATGTTGAAGGGTTACCTTCCTAATAGGAAGAAAAGTTCCAAACTGACAGCCACACATATACAGACTTGAGTTGAACAGAAAGATCATCAATGCTGAGATGCATGGTAGAGCCTTTAATTCTATTAAGTGCTGCCTGGTTTTGCCTTATCTTTGTAGCTGTCCTAACTGTGAAAACACTTGAATGCTTTCAGAAAGCATTTTCTTCAAGCTATTTATTTTTATCACATTGTCTGGTAGTGACATGAGAACCAGATACAGGACTGTTTACTGGAAAAAAGACCTTGTAATCCGTTTTCTTTTTAATTTACTATGTGTTAAAACCTACTATATAAAGCTAATAGCCTTAACCCAGTCATCCCCTATGCAAGAATGAGAAAAAGCACACTAATTATTCTCGTCATGCTTTTAACCAGATTCCTTTTTTTTTGCATTACAGTACCTGCATGTCTTAAAACTAAACAGGATGAAAGATAGAATAGTGAAAGATATGAGAATAAACAGAAGCACCTATTTACATTAGTATCCTTGTTGCACTTAAGAATAACTGAAGTAAACTTTAACATGCAAAGAAAATCATTAACCATTTAAGTACTAAGAAAAAAAATTTTGCTCAACTTCCCCCTACTTTTCCCCTCTCCTGAGTATGTTTCCGAACATTAATGACATGCAGTAGGACATGTGCTTTAGAGTCCCCTACAAGTTTAACAAAGTGCAAACAAGTCCAGTATTTCCAGATTCTCTTGTTCTATTCATCTCCCAAACCCTGTCTCTACTTAGTCTCAATTGCACTCTTCTAGTCAACTCCTGTGCCCTCCCCAAGCATTTCCATTGTAACACTGGGAAAAGTTTCACTGGCACAGTCTCTCTGTGGGCTTTATTACTTGAAGAACAAGAAGTAAAATCTCCTGTTCTCAGCTCACTTTTTGTTGGACAATCCTTTATATTTCTTCCTTAGCATGTACTTCAAAATATTTTCCCTGTTTGAAGATGCCTGAGGTTCAAACTGCTGTACTCAGCTATGCTTCTCAACATCCCCTGAATAATTTGATAATTTTACTCTTCTTCTGCCTATTTTACAATGAATAGTCATTCTCCAGAAACATTGTTTTGTCTCCCACTTTTAGTACTTTGTCCTTCTGCCACAGTTTTGACAGAATCCACTCCTGCTAGTAAGATTGCATTTTTACTATAAAAGTTCTAGGCTGGTTTCTCATAGCCAGGTTTGGAGCATACACACAATGTGCTCTTTCAATTAACAATTCCTGTTATGAAATACCAGTCCAGTTGCTTATTTGTGATTTCATGAAATTAATGGTCTTAATTCCAGCTTCTCAGGTACAGCAGAAAATCACAGGTTTTCTCTGTGCTCTGTCCTCCAATTCCATTATTTTTTGAAATATCTTTTCTTGTGCAGTCACGTATTTGGCCAGCCTTTTCATTTTGACCTCTTAAGTTTTGCAGTTTTATCTCATTTGAGTATCTGTTTAAAGCATCTTCTATTTTTTTTCCAGCCTTTTATTGTTTTTTATGTACTCCATCAGTGTTTGATTTATTTTAATCAGATCTGTATGCAATTGCTTTATACTTTCCTCAAGGTTTACTGGAAGTCATAGGTTGGTACTAGGCTATCAGCCCTAGGGCCTATTCAAGCCTAGCCATAACAATTCCCTGTATATTTCTTCCCACACTATTTACTTCCCTGGACCCCTGTCTAGCAGGGCGACTGACGTGATCCCCGGGGTGAATTTCCTTTCTCCCATCCAATCGTCAAGGTTCCTTTTGAAGAGGGCCAAAGAGGCACTCTGCTTGACATGTATGGGCAATCTTTCCAGAGTCTGGGGAGTCTCTGGGTCAGGAACCTATCCCTCCAGCAGGTTTTGTTTATTGTGATGACCAGGTTTAGATCCCTGGACCGTGTGGCTCTGAGGGATTGGGATTTCTGTGTAGCATGTCCAACAGCTCTGGGTTTGACATGGCCTTGTATGTTAAGCAGAGATCGCCTCTGAGTAGACGATATGCGACAGAGTATAGCTGGAGTTTAAGGCGGTCAGCGTAGGGCATCTGCTTTAGGCCTGTGATTCTTTGTGAGGTATTTCTGCGGCCTTTCCAGTTGTTGCAGATGTGTTGAGAGGTACATACCAAACGGGGCATTATATTCTATAATGGGTCAAATGAGGGATGAGTACAGTGGGACAATGACCTCCTTTTTTTCTGGTTGAAAAGCCCTTAGTGATGAGGTGTGCCACACAGGATTTCCTGACTGTTGTGGCGATGTGGTTATCTAAGGTGAGACCACTGTCCACCTGTGTCCCTAAGTCTCATCACACTTTCAGTGTTTAGTGTACTGCCATCTATATGGTAATTCACGGGTACATGTTTTTTCCCCAAAGGGGATAACTATACATTTCTTGGCATTGAGCTTGAGCCCATGGCTCTGGCATCAAGCATCTGTTTCTGTAAGGCCCTTTTGTAGAGTATCCACATCATTTGGGGATTCAATAATGGCTCCCAGTTTGCAGTCATCTGCGAACTTTGTTATCCAGAGTCCCTTAGTGTTGGCCTGTACTTCAGAGAAGTAGATGTCAAACAAGAGCGGTCCCAGGACTGAACCCTGAGGTACTCCACTTGTCACTTGTCTGAAGCTGGATTTGGCTACTTTTACAGTGTGGATTCCATCAGTAAGCCAGTTAGCAACCCACTGGGTGACGTAGGGATTAATGCCCAGCTTAGTAAGTTTATCTGGTTCCAGAGTGGGGGATGGTGTCAAAGGCCTTGGCAAGGTCTATATAGGCTGTGTGGACCACCTTACCCTTGTCCATGGCTCTGGAGACTGATTCGAAGAAGTCAGGTTCAGGAGACAAGATCGGCCCTTCACAAACCCAAACTGGGTGGGGTCCAGTGTTTGAAGGTTGCCAATGTCTTTGTTTATAAGTTCCATGATAATATGCTCCGTGGCCTTGCAGATAAGGCTCGTCAGACTGATGGGACAGTAGTTTATGGGATCAAAGGTGGATCCCCCCTTGTGGAGTGGGATAACTAGCTCTACGCCACTCATTGGGCATGAAACCTGAGGTGAGGCTATGATTAAACAAGACACTTAGGTGAGGTGCCAGTTCATATTGTAGTTCATGTAGTACACAGCCCGGGATGTCATCTGGTCCCATGGATGCTGTATTCTTAGCTTTGGAGAGTGTGTTTTTTACCTGTGTGGCAATTATTACCGGTATTTGGCAATCTTCCGGTATTGAGATGGACCATTTAGGGGGTGAGAGGGGGGTGAAGTTGGCACTGAATCAGTCTGCCAGGATATTGGCAATATCCTTGGGATCAGTATATTTAATGCCATTCTGTTTTAGTTCAGAGCAGATCTGAGCATTGCCATTTAGATTCTTGACATAGTTATAGAATGCCTTGTGGTTGTCTTTGGAATCTTTGGCAATTTTATTTTCGTAACTAGCTTTGGAGGATTTTATGAGGGATCTCAGTTTCTTACTGAGGCTGGTAAGGACGTTTTTTGCTTCCTGGGATTTTCCTCTTCTGCAACAGTTTCTTCCTTTTGTTGTAAAGTTTGTTTATGGCAGGGGACCACCAGATTGGCTTCCTTTTTTTGGATGAGAGCATCTTGGTTCTGTTTGGGATGGCACGATTCATGCATGAGCGGATATGCTCATACAGTGCCTTAGTGTAGGATTCAGCAGTTGAACTTTCAGTTCCTGTCTGCATGGGTGTCATAAAGTTTGTCACTACTGACTTGAGTAGCATGAAGTTGGCTTTGGAGAAGTTTTTTATGGAGGTTTCCTTACTGGAGGGTGGGATGTGGATGTTGAGGGTGATTAGCTTATGGTCAGACCTGACTAACGAGGAGGTGACAATAGGTGTGGAGCATTGATTTCCCATGTTGGTAATGACCAGGTCTAGGATATTGGAGCCCCTGGTGGGACTATGGATTAGTTGATCCAAGGCATTGGAATTTATGAATTCCAAGAACTGTTGGGCAAAGGTGTTGGTACATGAGTAGTTTTCCCAGTTAATGGCAGGGTAGTTATAATCACCCAGTATTAGGGTGTTTGGTTCTATCTTAATATTTTCCAGTATGTTTAGAAAGGTGTAGTGAGAATCTTTGGGTATGGTGGGGATCTGTAGCAAGCTACAATTTGGATTGCAGTCTTACCTAGTGTTGTTTGCACCTGGAAAATTTCAGATGCATTGTGTTGGGCAATTAGCCTGGTGGTGTGAATATCCTTGGTGAATATTGACACTCCACCTTTAGTGTTTCGGTCCTGCTTTGGTGGCCGAAAAGTGTGGTAGGAGTTGTAGCTTGGTATTGCAGGGGTGCTCTCTGGAGCCTTGAACCAGGTCTCAGTTACTGCACAGATATCTATGTTCTCCATATTTAGGAGTGCCTCGAGCGAGTGCATTTTGAGGTTTAGACTTCTAGCATTTAGTAGCATTACCTTCAGATTTTGCATGCTTGTACCTGTTACGGTGGTGGTTTTGTCCTTTGAACTTTGCCTATAAAAGGCACTATAGGGGGTGGCAAGAGCCTTAGCCAGTAACCTGAATGCCAGAGGCAGACCATCTCTGACAAAGCATCGTGGTCTGTCAATCATGTCGTCCCAGGCAGACAGATACTGGATCCCCTTTGAATGACACCAGAAGCTTAGCCAATTGTTGAAGTCAATAATTTTGTCCTTATATTGTGGTATCAAGTCATGTATGGAACTTGTACTTTTTCTGAACAGCTACAGTACTTTTCCCAGTTAGTGTTTTTTTGTCAAATTTTGTAGCTGATTTTCCTTGAGGTCCTGTCTATTTCTTTTTTCTGGCATCCAGGCAAGTGCACTTAGTTACTGAAATTTACTCAGAAATCAAGGTCCTCTTGTGTTCTGTGCTAAGTTTTTCACACTGGGAGAGCCATAATTAAGCTGTTACTCTGCATACAGCCATCTTAGAAGTAGGGTGTCAATTGTTTAGACATAGTGAAGCCTCAATTTTTTTTAAAAAAAGCAGTTACTAGAAAACAGACATCAAAATCTAAACCAACTGTATTTCAAGTTCTTAATATTGTAAGAGAGAGATGAGAACTGGAAATTGTAATTTTCTCCTCTTTCTAAAAATTCATAGTATAAATAGAATTTGTGGGAATAATACATGCAAAATGTTCAGGAGGAGTGAGTTTTAAGGGGAGGCAAGAATCGGGCAATTTATGTAATGTGGGGCTAAGTGACAGATGTAAAGAAAAAAACATATAAGATATGTAAATGGAAAAATGTTAAGTTCTTTTCTGTTACTGTATATGGCTTATAAATGTGTTTAAAAACAACTGTACTTTGCACTAAATTGACAACTTTTTTCAAACACATTAGAAGTATCATGACTTTTGTATGCAAAGTTAAAAGCAACAAGAATAAACTTAGTGAAATTAACAAACTTGAAAGTAACAGGGTTTAAACTAAAACTTCAGACGGTGTAATATTTAAGTAGGCTTAAAACTGGGCCTTTAATTCTGTTATTTTTGTGCAAAGACTGATTGGGCCTCTGGCTGGACTAAAATATTACCAGTTAGTAATTTTCAAATCTCAAGTTTTCTCATTTATAAATTTTTCGTTGGATATCTTGGTGAAAACCATTATGCATTGTATTAACTATTCTCTCATGCTGAGTTAAACTTGATTAGGGAACTTTTTCTGTGTCAGCAACCATAATAGATTAAATTGCTATGTTTACCATTATTAGCTGTAGGATTTTTTCTTTTTTTGTGTATTATCTAAGGCAGTTGAGTGTAAGCTTGGTCTGACCAACCTGATGGAACGTAAAACACAACCTGTTAACTAAGTGTAGTAGATAATTATGTCCAGTACAAGAAAACGAAATGTGTGTATTTTATACTTGGTTAAATGGATGTTCTACATATCTTACCCTCTCATTCTTTTGTATACCCAGTTAATGATTCGGAATATTCTACTGTATATGTTTTGATTTGTTCATATTGACTCTAGATTTCGGAGTTTCCAATAATGTTGACACTGTTTATAATTAAACCATAAAATTAGTTGCTTGTAGAATGTGGTATCATTTTGCTACATATGTAAAACTGAGCAAGCTGGTTTATAGTAATACAAAAATGTCAACATTTTTTTAAAAACCTTCATATGTTGGGGACTTTAATTACAATGTTTCCAAGTTAAACTTGCAATTATTTATCCAGACTTTCTTTAATTTTAATTCTAGTCATAGTTGTTTGGGACAAATATATTAACAGTCACTAGTTCTCTAAAGGGACTCTTTAAATACTGGTCTACCTCTATGGACATTGCATGCATTAACTTTGTGGTACACTTTTTTTCTTCAGTTAGATCTTAACTGAGTAAATATTAATATTTAGATTCTTTAGAGAAGTCATTTGCAGAAATTGATCATAACATTTCCGTCTGTAGCTTTGCTCCTTTCTCCCTTTTTTGTGACCGATTTCAAGCAGTATATTGAGATGCTGTAGCATGTCCCTTTTGTTTCTGAAAGATTGGGATTAGCTTTATGGGGTTGTCTGTGGCATAGATTTGGTGGATCTCATGTCTGAATAAATATTTTTCTGTCATCTTTTTACGGTCTTTCCACCTATAGCAATCTAATTGCTTAGCCGCCTTTTCTTTGTTCATTTACCTACGTGGTTTCATTTACATTCCTTTAAATGTTATCACCTTAGGTTAGGCCCTTTTCATTTCTCTGTCCTGCTTCATGTGGCATTCTGCCTCAGTTTCATAAATTCTCTGATTTGTCTCTAGCATTTGATGTCAAGTTGAGAATCACACCATGTTTTTTTGCATTATTGAATATTGCCATCTTTCAGTGTTGAGAGTTTTGATATTTATTTCCGTAAACTTTTTTGCTGCATTTTTCTGTCCCATGTGTAAATCTGCTTTCCTAAAAACTCATCCCTCTCTGAACTAGTCGAATTCTGTATAGTGATGGTTAACTATATCGTCTGGAGATCACTTAACACCATCTGGCTGTGCATTTTCAGATTAGAGATCTGTCTACCTTACCATTTCAGAACACTAAATCTGACTGCCCCTTCTTGACTAGGTTTTAGTACTGACTAGAGACTTGTTCTGGGTAGGCCCTGTGGAATGGTACGTTTTGATATAGCTGGTTCTAGCAGTGACTGCTTGAGACTTGTCATGGGTAGACTTTGTGGAATGATCCTGTTTGTAGCTGTAGTGAAAGTCAACTTATCAGCTGTTGCCTAGCATTGCATAATCCCACACTGATGAGTGCTGCCTGGAGCAGCCACTCCATTACAGACATGACTGTTTCTAGGGTTTGCTTCAAAAATGTCTTCATTGCATTTATTTGATGGGTTATCACTTGCCTGCCCACAGTTTCACCAGTCACTACTTTGACAGTGATTCAAACATATATCTCTCCTTAGTATATTAGGATTTTACCTTCAGAGCCTTTTGTTCTTAAACTCCTACTTTATAGTAGGCTTATTTTTTTCTGTAATTCTACCAAATTCCCACTACAGAAGGCCTCCAAAGTTAGTTGTAACAGATTTACTTGCCTCTTCATTTCTACAAGGAAGACTTTCATTGGATGATTGTCTATTATACTATTAATGGTCAGTTATTCTCATTAGGGGTACTGTATAATGATCAATCATGGGATGGGTAAGGCCAATCTATAAACAAATGGGATAGGTTATTTTGAGCACAAGAAGAGAAACTGGCTAGGCTTAAATGGCCTGCAAGGGCATGTAGCTTAGTATTTATCTGTTTTCCCACCTTTGTCTGTATAGCCTGTTCATATTGTGGCTGTGTAGATATGAATTTCTTGCAAACCTATTTGTTGTATAATTTTAGTACTTTTATATGTGCATGTTTGTCTTGAGGCTTTTAATGAATAGGATTGGAACTGGATATGGTGTCTTGGCTCAGCATGTGATGCATTCTTGCCACAAGTGCATGTGCCATTGAGTGCAAGAACAAGAAAATTCAGTACTTCGTACTTACATTGGAGAAGGCTTCCTTGCAGATAATTTTTTGATGATGACAACAAGTTTGTTTACATTAGACTGTAGCCCTTGTGGTAATTTCCCAATAGCAGTTTGTGTATTACCATGAGTTGACTCTTGAATTGCAAAAAAGAAAAGGGCAAAGACTGTTAACACCAGAGTCCCTTCTCCCCAAATCCATCTGTAATTTGAGACTGCATCATTAAGTGCTCAAAGATAATCCCTTTGCTAAAAAAGCTCAAACTAGGTGTCCCATCATCATCGTTGGCTTTCTTTTAATTATTTTATGACTTCTTGCAATAGTGATCCTGTTTACACATGTACTTTCGGCAAGTATTAGTCTGTGTAACTATATTGTCTTTAGCCTGGATTGTGGAACATTGCATAATGTTGATGGCTGCAATTTATACCTCATACTAAACTGAATAAACATATTTGATTTAGAGTATTCCACAGTTTTAATATTCGCTCCTCTTCATAAAATTAGTTTCCATTTTTTATCTGCAGTTTATCAGTGTAATGATTTTTTTTCCTCTCCTCCCCAGGCCTCTAATATACACCGTGTCGATCCTGCTTCCTTGTGCATATCTTATTGGTTTATTATTTTGTTTGAAGACTCATTCCCATATCTACGATATACATATCAGTGGTTGTCATGGTAAGCTGATTTGTTTTAAGAATTTGATATATTGAACCTTAATCAATATGGCAAGGGTCTCACTTATTCTGATAGTTAATATTCTAAATAGAATTTAAGCAGTTCTAGTTTGTGTTGTCTGTTACTCTTATATTACAGGACCATGGCCCTACTCAGGATTCATACTTTTCAGAGCAGCAATTCTGAAAGTGTCACTTGTTTACCTGCTCTTGCACAGTTCATGAAAAGCTCCCTGTATTCTGTATTGAAATACTGTGCAACCTTGAGTTTATGCAGTGTAGAGAACTTTAATTCCAAGTCTTACAAGTTAAACTTTTGGTGCTTTTACTTATAAAGAGAGAAAATTTGAGTTATGGTTTGAATTGTGTGGCATTTGGTGGAGATTAGGGCTGTGAGCTGTAGTCCCTTGTGGTACAGGGTTTGATTTCCCTCCATCCTTGCCTTCTGAGTGACCTTCAGCAAGACACTTGACCAGACATTGCTCCTAGGTCACCACTGCAAAGGAACTGTGTCCAGTGGGCCTATATGTTTATCTCTTGGATATTATATTATTCTTGACGAAATCAGAGGCAAATAGCAGAATTTTATGACACTCTTATATTAATGCCACATTAAAGCATCCAGCTGTGATTGCTTCAAGAATAAGTTTTGTCACTCTTGATTTACAGCTGTAAATCCTGAGTTTTTGTTACTGGTATGGATAAAGAAATCAAGCTCATTTATATTGCATTTCTTTGTTCTACAAAGTAATCTTATATTTTCACTGTCCTTAGAATTTTGATTTTATGGTTGGCTTGCATCTTGTATGATTTTATGCAATGTTTTCTCTTTGCTGACATTGCTTGGGCCATACCTGAAATTGGTCTTTGGACCAGTGTACAGACCTGGTTATGTGATATCGTGGCAGAATTGTTTTGTAGTTTGAATAGTGAATTCTTAAGCACCGCCTTTGTTGCATGCATATCCCACTTATGTTGGACATCAGCCAGTAAAGCTATAGATGCACAGGTAGGATGGAGCTGAAATTGGTTGAGCTTGAACCAAGCTTGGCCACTTGCTCAACTGTTAGCAGTGAACACATTTAGTGTGCAACCCCACATCTTGTATCTGATTTTCTCATCCAAAAGTGCATCTCTGATTTCAGTAACATTTCTTTCTCCATGACCTGGCATTTATTGTTGTATTGCATTTGATAATGGATAGCCCACTGAAGCAATACTGCTTTTGCAGAGAAGGCCTGAGGTACAATACTAGAAATAGAAAAATCAAAAATTAAGTGCTGAAAGAAACTGACATGGAAGTCAACAAAAGACTGAGTTACATAGTTGTACATGTAGTGGTCATATAACCAGAGTATAGCCCACACTTTAATTTGTAATATTAAGATTGGCAAGTGTTTTGAGAGGTATATATGGCCTAAGTAGTAAGCACATGATTTCAAATGGACTTGAGTAGGTCTAGTAAGAACTAGAGGCGTGGATATTCATAAAGCAGCATTTACAGTTGGAAGATGGTATGCTTTAAGACAAGGTTCTCATTTATACTTAATGCATTGGTTACTTTAGATAAAACAGCTGTTTCATGGGCAAAACTGCTTAATAGCCAAGTATCTTCTGCTGCATTAAAATACCTAGATGCTTCTCTTATGTTGTGTAGTTTGGAAAACTGGAAGACCGCATAGAAACTACTTTATCAGATCATAATGGGTTAGTTTTGCCTGCATAACTATACTTGTGGATTTTGTTGAAGATATTTGCTGTTGAAACCTTTTCTTATTGGTTTAATATCTGCCTTAACCTTATTGTCCATGATTGAGATAGGGTCATATGTTCATAGGGGGTTACTAGGCCTAAGGCCCCAGGTCCCTTTTAAGTCTAGCCATGTAATATCCGTGTTCTCTAATTGACCATTGTTAGGTGATTCCCTAATTGACCATTGTTGGCTTGATTGTTTGCAGAGTGAATATATGATCAGCAGCAGCTGCCCCTGTCCATCAGGGATGCAGGTGCCACCCAGGGGTGAATTTATGGTCTCCAATCTACTTATCCAGGTTGCACTTAGTCAATAAGGAGCTCTGTTTAACGTGAATTGGGAGTCTGTTCCAGAGTACTTGCAGCCTCTGGGGGAGACATTCGTGTCTCCAGCATGTTTTGTTCAAGGCACATGCCAGGTTGAGATTTCTGGAGTGAGTGATTCTTGTGCCATTTGATTTGCAGATGTGCAGCATCTCCATCAGGGCGGGGTCAGACACCTCTCTGTAAGCCAGGCACAGGTTACCTCTCAGCAGTCTGTAGGACACAGAGTACAGCAACAAGACTTTTGGTCTTTCCATGTAGGTCATGTTTTGGAGTCCCTGAATCCTCTTGGTAAGGAACCTCTGTGCTCTCTAGCTGCTGCAGTTGTCTGGTGATATACATGCAAAACGGAGTGTTACACACTTAGTGGTCTGAGGGTGGAGTACAGAGGAGTTGTAACATTCTTTGTCTTAGGTGCGATGCCCCTTCTTATGAGGTGTGCAATGTAAATGGCTTTCCTTACCACTGTGTACACATGGTTATCGAAGTTTAGAGTACTATCAACGTGTTCCCAAGTCACGCACCACTGAGTTTGAACTTATGGTGGTGCTGCCTATATTGTAGTTTGCAGGGGGCTACCTCTTTGCCAAAGGGGACAACGATGCACTTTTTTGCATTTAGTTTTAGACAGTGGCTTTGGCACCAATCATCTGTTTGTGTTAACCCCTCCTGTAATATGCTAATGTCTTTAGGGGACTCTATGCTTGCTCCCAATTTGCAGGCAAATGCAAACTTGATAAGCTACAGGCCGTCTACTTTCATCTGGAATTCCAGGAAATAAGATTCCAAGCAGTAGAGAGCCCACCATAGAACCCTGTGGTATCCCACTGGTAACTTCTACTGGTCGAGGTGGAATCCCCAACTTTGACAGTATGGGTTCTGTTGCTAAACTCATTGGCTAACAGTCTAGTGACACATGGATTAATCCCAAACTGGGAGAGTTTCTGGATGATACCCGAGTGGGAGACTGCCAAAAGCCTTGGCTAAGTCAAGATAGGTGGTACATACTGCTTTGCCTTCGTACAGGGCTTTGGTGACATTCTCAAAGAAGTCCAACAGGTTTAGTAAGCATGATCTACCCTTAAAGAAGCCAAACTGGGTCAGGTCGAGAGCTTGAAGTTTACTTGTCCTTGTTGATAAGGTCTCTCCCTTTTTCTAATTTCTCCAAATCATTTGGGTTTCTAATATGATGGGAATAGGCCCCATTCTTAAGTCGAACTACGATTAAAGTTCATGAAATTAGTATTGTTTCAATCTTTGATTTCAGCCAAAAGTGCTCTTTGCAGCACCAGCAGTGTGCCCAGTAATGACGACTCCTGCAATTTGTATGGAGTTACATGGATTGGTAGTGTATATAAATATGATTGTAGATTCTTTTTTAGTTTCTCTTAATTGTTTTGATATCTTGTGTCTGGAAATTCTGGGCTTTTTACATAATAGTAACAATACATAATTTCTTTCTTATTCTCAAGAGTCCACTCTATCGTCTTAATGGCTCTTCTTTGGCCAATCAATTTTTGTGATTTTTTTGGACTGCTACTTCCTTCTACAACAGGGGGGCCATTCTTCCCCTGGGCCTGGTCTGGCCCCATTGTAGGAATGTTTCCGTCTTTTGAGGATTCTACACTCATTTTTTCCCGTCCTGGTACCAGTGTACCTACAAAGATTGGGCACTTTTTTTATCCTGGGTCTTGTGCACCCAGCTATCTTTTTTTTTTTTTTTTTTTTTTTGACTGACTTCTGTCCATGATGGATGCTATATAAATACAGTCTATATCAGTATCGCCTTGGTGAGATTTTGTGAAAAACAGGGTCCACCTCATGAAGGTACTCACCAAGACTTGAGAATTTCAATTTCAGCACTACTACTCTGCTTTGCTTGCTGACTTTTCATCTCTCCATTAGGACCCTATAAGGTCCATGATGATTCATTCCATGACCTTGTAGATTATGCTGGTTAGGCTTATGGGTCTGTAGTTGCCAGGGTCAGTTGAAGTACCCCCTTTGTATATGGGGATTACTGTTCTCCACTCTGTTGGAACAAATGCAGTGCTCAGGCTGTGGTTAGAGCGTGCTAAGTGGATCTGCTAGGTCATGTTTCGAGTTGTTTAGAAAGCAGCCTGGGATGTTATCTAGGCCCATACAGGCTGTGTTTCTGGCCTTTGAAAGCATGGATATGACCTGCTCGTTGGAGATACTGGGAGAGGACAGGTGTCACATGTGCTTTGGGTATGGCTGGTGGAGATGGGGGGTGAAGTTTGCACCAAATCTGTCACCTAACAGGTTGGCAGTTTCCTCAAGGTCAGTTAAGTGGTACTATCCACTGAGTTTGGCACATAGCTGGGTATTCCCTTTTAGAGTTCGGATGGTAGCTAAAGAATGCCTTATGATTGTCTTTAGCAAGGGAAGCTAATTTAGCCTCATAACTAGCTTTAGAGAACTTGACCAGATATCTGAGTTGCTTGTTCAAGCTGTGGAGGGTATTCGTACCCTGCTGACCAAGTTCCCTCTTGTTCTTCGATATCGGTTTCTTTTTATGTAACTTGTTTGTACTCTAGGTCCACCAGCATGGCTTGTTTTTACGGGAGGACTTGGTTTTGGTTCTGTCAGGTACAGCAGAGTCAATAAGGTTTAAGTGGTTATGCAGGGCATTTCTGTACTCTGAACAGGAGCCATTGTTGGGTGTGTTAGAGGGTTTGAAACTTTGCAAACCATTGCTTTGTAGGCTGTAGTTTGCTTTGGAGAAGTTACTCATTTTTATTGCTCCTGTGGGGGTGTCAGGTCTAATCATTACCTCAAATGAAAGAGATTTATGGTCTGAGGGCAGAATACAGGGGGGAGTACAGTAAACCCCCCTCCCATATTGGTGAGTACTAAGTGCAGAACATTTGAGCCCCTTGTGGATGTGCAGACTATCTGTTCCAGAGCATTTGCATTAAAGTCCAAGAACCTCAAGGCAATCAAGCTTGTTCATGTACATCACCTACTCAATAGAAGGATAGTTGAAATCTCCCATGACCCATGGTGTCTGGCTAGAATAGTGAGCGACTCAAGCAAGTCCATGTCAGTGTGCTTCTCATGGTTCATGGTGGGGAGGACCTGTAGCTTGCAATCATGTGGTAGGGTGTTTTACCTGTAGTTTGGACCTAGAGTAGCTCAATAGTTGTACTGTATAACCCGTCTGTATTTGGATTTAAGGAAGATGGATACACCTCAGTATTTGGTTCTTTCTTGTTCATTTTGAGGTCTGAACTTGTGGGAGCGCATTGTAGCCTTGCATGGCTGGGGTGCTCTCTGCAGCCTTGAATCAAGTCTCTGCATGGATATCAGCATCTTCCAAAGTGAGGAGAGCCTCCAGAGAGTGCAGTATCTTGTTTAGACTCAACATTAAGCAGCATAATGTCAGGTTTCTCTGTAGTGGATTTCTGTTGCATCAGAAGTTATTGCCTAAAAAAGGCACTATGGAGGAGGCAAGCATTCCTTGACAGTATTCGAAAGACTAGAGGAGACAGGTGAAGACCATCTCTGGCAAAGCAGTGTAATCTGTCGACCATGTTTTCCCAGGCTTGACAGATAATGGATCCCCCTGGATTAGCACTAGAAGTTAATCCAGTTGTTGAAGTCAATCATTTTTTGTTTATATTGTGGCACCATCCTGGTTGATGGTAGAATGCCGCTTAGGGCTAGGGACATAACTGCCTGGGAGATGCAATCTGAGAATTCAGCCATGTCTATCTTCGTATAGTCCAGGGAGGTACGTCTCAAGTCATTCACCCTGACATGTATTATGACAGTCATAATGGTATCTTTTGAGTGACTTGAGTGCATGCGTGATTTGAGGGATCCTGGCATCTGACAGGCAGCTGCCCATGACCACCTTCTCCAGCCTGGTGAGGGGAGGGACATCTGTCTCACTATGGAATCTCTTATGGCCATGAAATTTGGTTCTGAGGTGTTCTGTCCTAGGGACATTCACAGAGACACTAATGTGTTTGTGTAGTATATTTTAGTAGTGTTCTAGTATGTGTGGGTTGTTTGCACTTAGGAGGTCTCTGGTCTTATGGTAAGCTCTTAGTGAGTGCCTCCTCATTTGTGGGTTTGTGTCATGACCTTATCTTGTGTGAGAGAAGAGGTGTGTGCTGACCTATTTCATGTATGTTACTTGAGAGGATTGATTCCAGTTTCACTGTATAATTACATCTCTCATGTATTGTTTGCTGTAGTAGCAAATGGCTGTCAGTATGTATGGGGCAATTACTACATTGCCTTAGGATACCCATGTCCATCAGGTTGGCTGGAGAAATGTTGGGAAACTGATTGCCCATTGTAGCAGGTTAAACAGCGAGTACTGATAAGAGGTGGGCAACTTAGATCAGCTTTTGCTCTAGAGTTAACAAGGAGACATAATCTGAGGATTAGGAATAAAAGTATGACAACGCTGCTCATTGCTCAGCTGCGTTGCCAGCAGTGCAGCAAGGAAGCCTGGGAGGGTTCACCTGACCGTTGACTAGGGAAAAAGTTGTATCTAGGCATTTGCATCTATGTAAGGCACCTCTAACCCCCGCTGCACTGCTCTGTGCAAATGCAAGGCTTAAATACAAGCAAATTTAAACAGTTTAAATACAAACTACCAATAGGAAATCCCACACAGACCCTTATTCCAGCAGTCCTCAAATCAGATGAGTCGTCAGATACATACTTCTGCCACAAGGATGAAGGGAGGCCCTCAATGTTAGATGGTTGGTTTTAGTGCTGAAGTAATACCAGTTTAGATTCAGCAAGTCTGAATCTAGCCTATGCTATTTTAGATAGAAGTAGCAATGATACAAAGTGCAGAAAGCGGCAGTTCAATAAAATACAGTTCACAAAGTGCAACAAGTCTTAAATTATGCTTATTTTTTAGAAGATTTCAGTGGATGAAAACTATTGAAATTCCCTGACAGGAAATCAAACCCAGACTGTGTCGGTGAGCGAACCAGTAGACCACCAGGGATCCTCAAATAATAGGTACATAGATTAGTAGTTGGCTAACTGCCCTTGTATGTCATTTTAAGCCTAACCAATTACCCCATATCAGAATTAAACATTTCACCTTGTGTTTTTAAGGTGAACACTTGACCATTTTGTCAGCCTCCCACTATGATCTTTAATTGCTTTGTATACGTCTTGTGTTTTTACTACTATATATTTGGTACCATGTGGTGTGCTTTTTTTGTGTATACTGTCATTCCTTCAAATATTTTTAAACCAGAAAATGAAGGAAATTTTTATACTATACAAGACGTGACTGGAAAAGTTCTCTACAAGATAGAGAGTAGAGATCATTGGAACTGAGTAGGAGGAGGAATTCAGCAGGATACTTGGTTATCTTAAAGCTGTTAAGTTACTTTATAATCTCTCTCCTGATGATGTTCCTCACTTCATTGTTGAGCCTTGTTTACTTTTTTATTTTAACCATTTTATTTTCTCTTGTAATTTTAACCTTTTTATAAAGAGAATTTTCTTTGCACTTTGTGTTAAGTACCCGGCTATTTTAAGTCTGTCCTGTTTGGTCAAGTGCATCATCCCATGAATGAAATAGGTAAGCATTGCCAGACTTATGGCCATTGAAGAGAGAAAAATATCTGTTATTTTTTTTCACTAATAAGCACATTTGGTTAATGTTAGCTGTGCTTATTAACCCCTTGCCCTTTGACCGTTTTCTGTGGCAGTGGTGATTGGACTGCCTGCATTTATGCTGCCACCACTTGACTGAAGTGGAGGCAAAAAGGTAAAGCAGACATGAGAACCCAGTAGCCATTAAGACCAGACTTTCATTTGTGTACAGCTTCCTGAAGCTGGTATTTTAAGTCTGGTGCGTCAGTCTACATTCTTTAATGGTGACTTAAGTGCATTTTATTTATTTATTTTTTTAAGTACACTACAACTTACAATGCTACAGATGTTTAATTATTTCACAGCTGCTACTTAAATCCCATCTTTTTCCTTTCTAAAATATCCATATACATTTTTTTCTGTACATTGTGCAAGAATGCACAATCTTGGCTCACTGAGTTATTGGCAGCTCTGCTGATGAGAAATTTGGACTACAGGTCCCAGGCACTCCTGAATGATTAATTACTAGAGTCCTGGAGGAGCTAACTCTATGATGAGTAGGGATGATGAAGGTGAGCATCAAAAGTTTGCTTGCCCATCTCAAGAGGAGGGGGAGTCTGGTAACTTCTATAGGAGCACTGCCTGGTGGTGAAGTCCCAACACTGTTAACCACGTGCAGGGATTTGGGTGGCGGGGAGGCATGACTCTATCAAAGGAGTGCATGCATGTTAGCAAAGTTTATCTTGCTGGTAAAAGGGTGCACTTTCATCTGATCAGTGTAGCCAGCCAATAAACCTCACCTGCTGGCCAATGATAGAAGGGCTTTTAAGAGCATCTGAAAAATCTAACTTCCCACTGAATGTTGTAGGCTCTGGCTGTCTCCCACCTTCCTGCCATCCTCTGCTTGGTGCAAGGAGGATTGAGGAGTGAATTGACTGATCAGGAACATGGCTTGATTGGGAAGGGAGAGGGACTATATGTAGTGATTCTCATAAATGAAAACAAGTCTGAGTAAGACCAAAACCACTTACAGTAGTGCATTAACCATGCATGTCAAGTATTTAGAATGTTTTAAATTAATCTACTGGGCCTGTTTTTGCTTATGGCAGGGGACTTGAAGTTTAAAAATTGAGTTATCTAATCTTGTTTGCCTAAGAAAATAGAAATCCAGAGTTGTTTTTCTGTTCAAGTACATTGAAACAAATATCCAACTTGCTACATTGTAACTCTCCTTTTCCATCCCTACTAACTGTTTAATCTATTTAAAATCTGTGTGCTTTAAAAAGCTGTACCATAAGTTTCTTGCACCTAGCCTACATTCTTTATTTACATTAACAGACTATTACCCTTTGATCTGGGTCTGTCAACCCCCAGAAAAGAGAATCGGGGACAAAGGAAATTGAAGTCTGGGACAGACTAAAATACACATCTTCAAATATGCACATCAAGGTTCATAGAGCTAATTCTAGGCAGTCACTCTGCAGACTAATACACATCTAGCCAATAAGTATACATTGACTAGAAATGAGAATTTAATCCTGTACCTTGTGCTTGTGAAGTAAACACCTTAACCATTATGCCAACCCCCAATATCAAGGCATCAGCACACCACAAGGGTGAGATGAGGACTTCTACACACAAGCATGTGACATTACAATTGCTATGAAATTCTAATAATAAAACGTGATTATGTTAAGTAAAGGCAGGGGTGTCTAGCTGAAATAACCACAAGGACTGCAGCACTTGGTTGCATAAATGATCTGTTGACTATGTTCAAGGCAATTGTACTGCGACATTATAACAAAATAATATGTTGAATGCCAAAACATAGTTTCTCTTCATTGTGTGCTTGTAAAGCATTGTATGCACTAACTTTAGCATTTTTGCACATATACTATCCTGGTAGAATGTCTCTCTTGAAAAGTTGTGTAAATATTGTCTCAGTGATAATACTTTGTTATTCTCAAATACATGCATGCTTGTCATCAAATGAAGCTAATGTTCTTTTAAAAAATCATGTAATTGCCCTTTAAACATAGCATGTCACCCAAAAAGACAGCCACTTCCTGTGCATATTTTTGATGCGTCATTGTCAAGTAACTAAATGGGAATGTTTCACTTTCATTTTAGCAAAAAAGTTGGTTAACTGATTGTGTATACATTTATAATGGGATTTCGATGCTCAACTAACAAGCTTATTTTAATTCACTGAGCAGGACAATGGCATGGCATATTTTCACAGGAATTAAAATAAGAGTTTTGTAACGTACTTCATATCCTTCAGAATTGCAAGTTAACACAAATCCTGTTATAGCAACTTTAAGTTAAAGTGTAATATTTAAAATTTGTCCCTATTTTTATGGTCATTGCATCCACATCCTGTCCAGATTTTTGCAGTAAGGTTGAGAGGTATGCATACCTCTCGACTATCAAGATCTTTGCCTCATATTTTGGCCTATTCCTCAAATTTGTGGTTTTCTGGCAAATCACTGAAGATTTAAATAACTAAATGTCATACATTTGAGTTTCAGCCTTCGTTTCCTTCAGAAAATGCATTGTGGGTTGTAATGATAGATGTTTGAGTGGCCTTTTATGGTTAAAATATTCTGAAATGGGTAGTTGTCATTATTGATTCATACATTTTGTTTCATTGCTACTGGAAATGTTCAAAACTACAAATTTAAAACCTACTGTAACAAGTGTAAATGTTTCTATGTGCAAACTAGCTGTGTTTTGTTTATCAAATGGCACACTGTGTTGTAAAATCTGAAAGCAGTGTTAGTATAATTGCCTTTGGTGCAGAAGGCTGTAGATTCTACTCCCACACCATGTAGATAGCATGCTGATATTGCATTGCCCATATGATTGTTGATTATTTGGTGCATTATAAGGGGGATTCTACACTCCTGAGTATGTCCTTTGTATGAGATGCCTAGTGACTATGAACTTGTTGGTCATTTTCCTATTGCAATATTACCAACTTATCAATTTTTAATGCAATGTTTGTGTCTTTTGGCTTTTCCCGGTTAGGGGTCGCCATAGCGGAACTCCGGTCTGCTAATGATTGGTAGTGGATTTTTACGTACCGGGTTACCAACCCTGACGCACAACCTTCAACGAAGGCACGCCCCATTCACGTATGCCTCCACACAGTAGCTCTAGCTGAGAATCGAACGAGACAATGTCTTGCTATGAGGCAACCACACTACCGCAGCACCACCACCATAGGCAATTAATTCTTCAAGGAAAGCAGGCACTAACTTTGTAGATAAAACATTGATATGTGAAGTTGTTTTGCCGGTAGCAACCTCTTCATTAAGTACGGATTTCTCTAATGTGGAATTCAGATTTTACATCTGCAGAGATTGTGAGTATGGAGTAATATTGGTGGATTATAATGACAGAAGTTTTAAGTGTCCTTTTATGGTTGAAAATTTCTGAAATGGGTAGTTATTGGTTCATCCATTTTGTTTCATTGCTTATTAAAAGAATGTTTAAAACTAAAATTTAAAACACTTTCTAACAAGTGGTGCTGTATTATACAAGGAATATAACTCAGTGCAATCAGGAAGATGAATCAAAGAACAAATACATGGATGCATGGCCGTAAAAATGTGTTCAATGAGTCTGTTTTGAAAACAGCCCAAAGGTAAACTTAATTCTTCACTGGCCAGATTCATTTTCTATGAATGTGGGTTTTCATTCCGTTTCAATGAATATGAATTTTTCCATTTCAATGAATGTGAGTTTCAAGGGCAGAGAAGTTTACTGCTTATGCTAAGTCTGTTTTAATTGCAAGACTGTATTGTTTAGCAAATGGCTACCTGTGTTTGTGCTATTTTATTTCAATATCTGTAATGACTGTAGAAGCAAATAAGAGAACTGTATGCATGGTAACTGGTGAGAAATAACCAAATAATGGAACACTGGAATGGCTGAAGAGGGGGCTGCCGCTAGGGGGAGGGGGTTGCTGCAGGAGCGGCTAGGGCCCTATTTGACCATGATCTGGTCTCATATTTAAAGTAAAAAATACTATGCAAAAGTAGTTGTAGTTAAAGATACCTTGTAATGTAGTTATTCTTCCTATGCATTTAAATAATTTAAGGAAATGACTAGAGTGGCTTTCTTGTGGAGTGACCCTGTGGGTACGGCTCAAATAGGAGTGTTTCATGACTGGTGTGGGTGGGGCTTAAGGGGTGCCAGAGCACAACTTCGCTTAGGGTGCCATTTCGGCTAAGGCCAGCCCTGACTGGGAACATAGTTGTGTTGAATGTTTTTTAGTGCTGGACAAGGCGTATGAATGCTGGATAATTTTATAGGTGGTAAGAAGTTGTGTATATGTTAGTTGATGTGGCAGTTCTAACCAATTTAGGCTTTTCAGTGCTATACAGTGGTGGGTTCTGAAACGAGTATGTGCTGCAAATTTAGCAACTTTGTTATAGCATTGTTCATTTCAATTTTTGTTAGTAAGGATGGGAGTGGCATAAAGAAGAGTGGGGGAGGAGGAAAGTAGTGGCAACTGTAGTTTAAGTTGTATCTGTGAGAGTTTTTGGTTCTATAAAGCATCCCTAGTTTTTGATAAATTTTTCTTATGCAATTTTGTATATGCTGGTTGAATGTAAGATTATCATCCACTATCATCCCTAAATGTTTGAGAAGTGACTTCAGTGGTTCTATTATCAAGAGAGGACTTTTAAATTTATTTTTTTCACGAGAGAGGGATTTAGGGAAAAATAGTAGTTTGGTCTTTTTGGGGTTAAGCATGAGTTATGAAGCCATGATCTTCCTGTTTCACATTGCAGTCATCACATTTGGGTTATCTGCCTGCAGATAGCCCTCAGCCGGCCAGAATACCAGTCTTGGATTCCTGCGTCGGATGCTGCCTCTTCTGTGACGTCAGGTCGTCAAGTATAAAACATGCAGATGACGCCGTTACATCAGTCTTTCTTGCCGTGCCCGAAGCAGAAGCAGTTCGCAAGTGCCGGTCGGCCAACTTCTGAAATTTTCATTTTGAGTTTAAGAACCAGAAAAAAAAAGTACCCAGTTGGATCTTTTTTTCTTGCTCCAACTGATGTCAGTAAAAGTTAACAATCGTCTTACCTGTGGAAAGCAAATACTTCAAAGATTTTCATTTGTACTGCATTCCTTGCTTAGGTCCAAACCACGACGTACCTCGCTGTCTGTTTTGTGCTTTGTTCAACCCCAGAACTATTCGTCGTTGAGCTATTTTTGCAGCAAATTATTTTGGTACTCTGTATCAGTACTCCGAAATGGCTTTAAGCCCTCCGACTACTGATCTTCCTAAAAAAACAGGCAGGCCGCATAGGTCCAAAACTGCCAATGATGCTTCTGTTTAAGCTGGTCACCAGTCCGCCGGTACTCGGTGAGGCACTTTCGCAGTCCCTGATACCCGCTACTTCAGATTCGCAGGCTTCTACTGAGACCCATTCGAAGTCTGGTATGCCGCGAGATGCTTAGACTATGGAACCTGTGGATGTCTCTACCTTGGTTGGGTCAGTAGTCGCTGTGCAGGCACCTGCTTCTGAATGTGTATTCAGGCCTACAGACTTGCATTTTAAACAGACGCCATCTTCATCATCCAGGTCTAAAACTCGCACCACTCCTAGAAAACCGGCGTCCAAACCGCATGCTCAGGCCCATATGCCTAAAAAAAACAAATGCTTAGAATGGCTGAAGACCTTATTACCTTAATTAGGGGAATCCAGCCTTCCCCCTCTAAGAGACCTAGAACTGATTTTCCTTCTTATTCTTCTGATCAGGAATCTGATATTTCTGTTCCTTCTGATTACCAGGTTTTGCCCTTATCTACCTATGAGGATTTTGATGCAGAGGATTCCATTCCCTCTGCCTCCCCTCCAGAAGTTTTTTCTTTTGGTGAAACCTTGCACACTTGGGGAGCATTTCTGCTGGGAAAGCCAGGATTACTCTGACTCCAGAAAGAGGCTTAGGGAATTCTTACTTCTTCCTCAATACAGGCCTTTAGCTATCCCTCCTGTTCTGGACATTGTAGATTATGCTTCCTTGGAATCTACTCTTTCCCCAGACACTTTACCTCCAGCTCCTAGAAAACTTAACCGGTATTAAGAGTACCTGACTCTCAAGTTCCTCTTCAAGAATCCTACTGCGGATCCAGAGACCATTTCCCAAGGACCAAAAGGCATTAAGGCTACTGCTGCCAAAAATCCTACTCATCCTGATAGAGATTCTAGAGCCTTAGACAGATGGGGTAAGAAGGTATACACTTCTGCTACTTTGGCCATTAGGGCTTTAAATTGCCAGTTTCATATGTTAAAGTACCAGCAGCATATTATGGGACTACTTAAACAGAAAATGTTGATTCCTGACTGTGCTGAACACAAAGAATTACAGGATTTAATGCATTCTGCAGAACAAGTTGGTAAACACACTTTGCAATGTGGTTTTGACTCTTTAGAAGCATCTTGCAGGGCTGCTGTCACTGGGTCTGCACTTAGAAGGCATGCTTGGCTTAAGGAACAAAACTTGCCAGATCATGTTAAAGCTAAATTACTGGATGCTCCCTTAAACCAAGACAGTCTGTTTGGCAACAAAGCAGAAGTCCTCAAAAGGATGGAGGAAAAAGATAAATCTATGCAAACTGTTAAGGATTTTCTACAAGTACAGCCTCCCAGATTTAGTAGACATTGACCTTCAAAGAATTGGTCCTTTCCAGTCTCTTCCAGGCCCTCGCAATCAAAACCCAGGAACAGCAGACCATCTAGGTTACAGTCTGACTGCGCACAGGTCTTAGCAGTGGGGGGCTCCCACTTCCAAAGCAGGGAGCAGTAAACCTCCCCCCCTACAGAAAAATGGCACAGTGACTTAACCTTAACTCTCCCAAGTCATGCTTAACTGCCTGCTCCCTTAGGAGGAAAGCTCGCCTTGCATGCAAAAAACTCATTACCCAGGACAAATGGGCTTTGAACATAGTTTCCCAAGGATATAGATTCCACTTCCACTCCCTACCAACCCCAAATGGTTAGCCAGACCTTGGGTCTACTTCATTTGACCTAACTTTCATTTGCCCGACACGCAGCTACCTGACCCCATTTGACTGAAAGCTCATTTGCCCGAAAACTCATTTGACTGACAACTAGTATTAGCAAGCAAATGGAATATGCCCCCCTCCCCACTGTAGTGCGACCCTGCAGGTAGAATATATAGGTAGGGGGGGTGTGGGGGGCGAAACCCCCCACTTACTTTTCTTTTACTAAGCAATATTACATCAAAAGTTAACATCGTATGAAATGAAATGGGGGGCTTCGCTCCCCACACCCCCCGTTGTGGGGAGCTGTGCCCCCCACACACCCCCACCTATATATTCTAACTCCAGGGTCGCAGTACAGTGGGGAGGGGGGCATATTCCATTTTCTTGCTAATACTAGTTGTCAGTCAAATGAGTTTTCGGGCAAATGACCTACCCCCAAATCAGGGGGCGGAGGCCCAACAGCAGGTTCTTTCCAAGTATCAGGGCTATTCAATCTGTCCCAGCAGAACAAAGGGGACAAGCTTTTTATTCAAGACTTTTCCTGGTACCCAGAAAAGTCCGCTCCTTGTGTCCTATCCTGGATCTCGCTATTCTAAACACCTTTCTGGTAATCCCAAAACTCAAAATGCTAACACTTCAACAGCTGCTTCCAATGTTAGGCAAAGATGCTTGGTTGGCAACCTTAGACTTAAAGGAAGCTTACCTGCACATTCCAATAAGGGAATTTTGCAGGAAATACCTACGCTTCAGGACAGGCTGCATGCACTATCACTTCTCTGCACTTCCCTTTGGCTTATCTACTGTGCCCATGGTATTCACAGTGTCTAGCTCTAGCCATTGCATTTTGCAGGCAGGGAAATATTCAGATATACCCATACTTGGACGATTGTCTGATTCAGGCAGAAAGCCAGGACTTATTACAACATCTAGTATTTGTAAAGAAACTTCTAACCTCTCTGGGGTACACCATAAATGAAAAGAAATCTCACCTGGTACCCTGCCAACAGATTGTATTCCTGGGAGCAAGCTTGAACACAACTTCCCAGATGGCTTTCCTCACTCCAGAGAAACAAGTTTATCTGACAACCTACTTCAAACTATTGGCCACAAAGATCCAGCTATCTGCAAGGAAAATTCTGCAAGCCATGGGGTTCATGGCCTCTTGCATTCTACTAATTCCATATGCAAGACTGCATATGAGGAAACTACAATGGTATCTAAAAAGCCTATGGTGTCAACATTCTCAGGACCTGGAATCAATGATTCCTATCATTCCTTGTATAAAGACCCTTTGGTGGGCAGAGGCCTGCTACCATAACAAGGGGCTCCCTTTCACTCTAGCCCCTGCCGCCCAAACCCTAACAGACGCATCAGACTATGCATGGGGGGCTCACTTGGCAGGGTAGTGCATTCAGGGCAAATGGAACCAGAGACAGATGCATCTGCATATCAACCAAAAAGAAATGTTAGCTGTACAGAATTCCCTGGCAGCCTTCAAAGACCACATTCTTCCAGGAAAACTATTGGTAACAGACAGCAGATATCTCATGGACCCACACGAATGGAAACTGGAACCAAAAATATTCAACCTCTTGGGGAACAAATGGGGACTTCAGAGGTAGACCTCTTTGCCTCCCTCAGAACTACCAATTGGACAAATTCTGCACAAGGACTCCCCACAGTCAAGTTTGGAATGTGGATGCCCATCCTTTACCTGGGAAAGCCTCTCTGTTTATGCCTTTCCCCTCTGCCTCTCCTCTCGAAGGTTCTGCTAAAGATCAGACAGGACAAGCCAAGGACAGTACTGATTGCACCAGGCTGGCCATGCCAGCACTGATACCCCCCCCCCTTGCGCAGTATGACACTGCTGGAACCATGGCACCTGTCTCAGACCCCTTCCCTGCTGTCCCAGCAGGAGGGCCAGATTCTGTATCTTCAGCTTCAAACCATAAACCTTGTAGCCTGGCTAATTCCTTGAGCTCACTAATAGCATCCCTCAGTAAGCATGTGCTATGTCATTTTGGAGACCAGAAGGCCTAGTACTAGAAAATCCTATGCTGAAAAGTGGAAAAGATACTGTTCTTGGAGCCAGACTCAGGGGGATGGGCACACCGGTGCCCAGCTTACCTCATATTCTTCAGTACTTAACAGAAGTGCTCCACAAGGGCCTATCCTTCTCAATTAAAATTCATGCCTCTGCCATTTCAGCTCATTATAATACTGAGCCCACCCCTCTTCTCTCACCCTCTGCTAAAACAATTCCTTAGAGGGGCCAACAAGTTCAGACCCCCCAGGAAAGCCCCTACTCTAGCCTGGGACCTTAACTTTGTATTGGAAAAGCTCACTCTTCCTCCCTTTGAGCCAGCTACAACAGCAGAGTTGAAATTCCTTTCTTGGAAAACAGCATTCCTTCTAGCCATCACTTTAGCAAGAAGAGTGCCTGAATTACAGGCCCTCATGGAAGTGGGAACCCTTCATTATCTTCCATGCAGACAGGGCTTCCTTCAGGAATGATCCTTCCTGTGAGAGGCTTCCTGCATATTCCTGTGCAGGAATAGGTCTTCCAGTTTGTTCACAGAATAGTTTCTCCAGCCATTTGATGTGTGAAGTGCCTTCATAGTCTTGAAGTTGCACTATCTCCACCCCCCCCCCCCAAATGGAGAAGCTGACAGTGGTCAGTCACTCCTGTGTTACTGCCATAATCCCCAAGGAACCCAGCTCTGCATATTGATTTCAGAAATTCTGTTGTATGGTGCAGGACAGAAGCAGTTCTTTTTGAATTTTGACTTGGAAAACATCTTTGCTAGGACTGAGTTCTTTTGACCTACAGTTTTTATGGTTTCTGAACTTTGAATAAATAAACGTATTTTATTTTTACATTTAAAACTTCAAACTTAGTCGTATTCCAAATCAAATAAAGCAAACGACAAAACGGCAATATAATGATAAACCACACTTTACTAAAACAAAAACAATTGGCAAGCGCTTTAATTCACATAGAACTTCAAATTTGGTTGCATCACTAAAAACGCATATAAATGGTTTAAAAAAGTCACATGACAATGCACTACCAATGTTTTAACCCTTTCTTATATAAAACTGCTTTGAAATTTTTCATACCTTCTGCTTCCCGTCTTTTTTTCTGCATCAACAACTTGATCTATTCTGGTGAATCTAAGCTCTGCTTTCATATTTTTATGCACACTTACCATATGTCTTGCTACGGCATTCTATAAATCTAATTTTTCAACTGTCCTTAAGTGTCATAAATTCTACAATGGAAGCTATGCACAGTTCTACCTATGTAAAAATCCCTGATAAGAACTACATATTAAATAAACAACAAATTTAGATTTACAATTGCCCCGTATATTAATAGTACAATCCCTATCACTTACAGTAATTGGTTACCTGAGTACACATACTTACACTAATTACAATTAAATCTTGACATCCCATTGTACATGGAAATATAATTTTTTAGTTTCAAAATACTTTCAAACTTCCCTTTCTTAAAAGAAGGTCTCTCACCTATCAACTTAATATCCTGAAAATGTTTTAAAAATTTCCAGTTATTAATAATCATCTTTATACCAACTAAATCCACTGAATTATCTAATATGCAACACAAATTGAAATCTAAATTCGACTTATTAAAATTCATATCATAAGGGAATCCCCCCTTTTCTTATAACTAAAAATGTTCTGTAGTCCTAGCTTACCTTCATTCTTACTGTTGGGATCGGAGCTGAACCTTGACTCTGACTCGGCCATACTCCAGCTCGAAAACTTCTGGTTGGCTTGTGGCTAGGAGGCATCCCATGATGCATCACTAACATAACCCAGATCTCGTTTGCCGCTCGTTCAGCTCAGACATGATGATTCTTGGCCGTGGCTAAGTGAAATTTTTCAATATCTTTGACTAGTTTATTGTTGGCTATAAATAACTTTTTTGGTAGTTAGTGTGTTTTTTGCAGTCCGTGTCTGTCTTAGACTATTTGCTGCATCATTTAGTGTGTGTACTGTTTGTACATTGATTGGCCATTCTTCCGTTGGCCTATTGTATCCCTGCATCGCTTCTCTTGTGCTGCTTGTTTTCCGTTACATTTTTCCTCTCCCCTTGGGCTAGGCCCATTTAAGTTAGAGGACCTAGTCCTCGGTTCTGTTGTCTGTCTCTCTCCCTGGGCTAGGCCTGTTTAAATTAGAGGACCTAGTCCGCTGTTTGCCTATTTGTCTGTACGGTGCTGTTCTATCTGTTTGAATATAGTTTTGCTTTGTTCTTGGTGGTTATTGCATTATGTCCAAAGATACTAAGGATCACAAGCCTTCGGGCTTCAAAAAGTGTACTAAATGTGCCCAGAAAATGTCCTTAACGGATGGGCGCAATCTGTGTGTATTGTTAGGGGCTATTCACCTCAGAGTCTTGCCTGTTTTGTCATGCATTTAGTCCCCATGTTCAGGAGAAGAACAAACTTATTTTGAAAGGACTATTGAAACATTCCTTTGAGGAGGAATTGACATCTTCATCCTCCAGCTCTAAATCTCCTTCCTCTTCGAAGAAAAACAAACCAAAAGCTACAAAAAGGCAGTCTCCCATTCATTCTGTCTCGTATGAGCCACCAGACAAAATGACCAAAGTGACTACATCCTCTTTGGCGCCCTTGGTCTTGGTGCCCACAGAATTTTCCATTGTAGATCCATCAGTTTCGGTTCCAGGAGCTTCGGAGCCAATAACTGAGACTGCATCTCGGAGCCGGTCAGCTGAACTCCGACCGGTTTCTCTGACTTTTAGGTCGCCTATATTCCAGCGATCTAGGTCCCCCACTCTATCTTCCAGGTCCTCTAGGAGCATTTCTGATGAGGACATAGAGTGGTGCATAGACTGCTTCAGACTTCGGCGCTGGCAGATTTACTTTCGGCTCCGGCCCAGTCGGCTCCGGAGCCTAATGTGTCCTCACACCCTGTTGATGTTCCTCAGAGCTTCTCTGAGCCTTCGAAGCCAGAGTTGTCAGTGCCTCGGGTTGTGGAAAGGACGGTTCCGGCTACCTCAGTTGTTGGTCTCTCTGTTCCGATATCCGCTCCAACCCTTTTGGTGCTGTCTGTGGAGTCTAGGGTCCTCAGTTCTCCGGCCGGGCCCGAGGGGGATGCTTCAAATCTAACTTCGATTCTGAACCTACCTCTCGGTGCTTCGGCGCGGGTGAGCTTTGGACCCCTACATCTGCCTCAGAGCCCATCTCCTTGGCACTGAGGACTGCCTCTGCATCTTCAGACCGGAGGGCATCCTCGGAGCTGGGAGGATCGGCCTTTCGAGGTGATAAGGAATGTGCTGTCCAGGTCTACAGTTTCAACCACAGATACCGACACTCTTCCCCCTAAAGCGCCGACTTCAGTCTCCACTCCCTCTCTCTCCCCTAACATAGCAGAGACTCGCAGCCTCAGGAAACCTCCATGAATGGTCTCCAGTCTTCCAAGATTTCCCCAGAATACCTTTCTGAGGAGCCACCTAGGAAGAAAACTAGTAAGAGGAAACGTGGACTACCCTGATGAATCTATTACATCAGACACTGACCTCGTGGAGTCAGAAGGGTCCCCCAAGTCGTCCTCTGATATCTCATTCGCAGATATCCTTGAGATCCTGAAATGGATAGGTGGCTTGGCCCACCACATCCCCTTCTGATGAGGAGTCAGTGTACTGGTAGGCTTTCAGGTCTCAACCCTCCGCCTCTTGGGTGTCTACACCTTTTGAAGAGCTACTGGATCTAGTGAGATGAAAGATGTGGGAATCTCCTGATTCTGTGGAACCGGTTCCTAGAAGACCAAATAAATTTATATCACCATCCCAGGACAAGGACTTTCTTACTAAGGGCATTCCAGTAGATGCCATGGTGGTGGCAGCAGCCACCAAAAAGGAACTTGCTAAAACTTCCTCCACTGTCCATCCACTGAACAGGGACTCTCGAACGATGGATAGGTACGGGAAGCGTGCCTTTTCTTCAGTGGCTTTTACACTTAGATCGCTCAACTACCTGTCTCATTTCACAAGGCTCCAGAGAGAGCTCCTAAAAGAGCTGAGAGATGCTCTGCAGGATAACTTATCTGATGTGGTATCTCAGAATGTTAATGCACAGATGTCTGTCCTAAATTCTGTTGTGAACTCCTCCATGAGGCTGATACCTTACACAGCTGATGGAGCGAGTAGGGCAGCGGGTTCAGGAGTCTGTCTTAGGAGATGCTCTTGGATGCTTTTGTGTAACTTTTCAGAGGCCTTTAAGTCTACATTTACCAACGCCCCTTTTGACGGATCCTCATTGTTTAGAACCAAGGTAAAGGACACACTCACCAGGTGTGAGCACGAAGGAAAAAACACGGTCTGCCGTGGAAGTTCTTTTTTCTGTTCCTTCTAGACACTAGCTCAATGGGCAGAAGGGCAGCAAAATGTGGTTCAAAAAGTTGCAGAGGTTTTTGCAGGATGCACAAGGTGATTCCTTCTCCAGAGGCAGAGGAGGAAATAAGACGCCACCCTAGAGGCAGAGGCGGCCTGCAGAACCGGGAAGTCCATGATTCCTTTCAGCGCTCCTGAAAGGAGGTCCTACTGCGCATCTCTGGAGCCAGTCGGGGGTCATATTTCTTTATACGCAGAAGCCTGGCATATTACTCTAGACAAGTTGGTATTAAAGAATTACCAGAGGTTACCATATTCCCTTCTCTTCTTTACCCCCCTCGGACCAGACGAATCCCAGATGTGCCACACAATCACAGGGATTCAGCAACTCTAGAAATCTAAAAGTTCCTCGTAGAGAGTCATCCAACCTGTCCCAGCAGACTAAGTAGGATTAGGGACTTGCTCCAGATTCTTTTTGGTGCCAAAAAGAACAGGGGACTTGAGACCCATCTTGGATCTCAGCAAGTTAAAAGAATCTGTACAGAAGTCCAAGTTCCGAATGGTCCCCATACAGTCGATACTCCCATTGTTAGGGAAATACATTTGGATGTGCTCCATAGGACCTCCAAGATGCATACTACCATGTCAAAATGGACAGGGCATCAAGGTGTCACTTATGCTTCCAACTGAGAGCCAGTCATCAGTTTTGCTCCCTGCGCTTTGGTCTCACCGTAGCCCCCAGGGTGTTGACCAAATACATGGCAGTGGTTACGGCTCACTTGAGACGTCAGGGATTCCAAGTGTTTCCGTACCTAGACGGCTGGCTCCTCACTACCACCACCAGGCATCTACTGTTACAGGCCAGGGACGTTACTATTTCAACTTGCCTGCAGTTAGGAATTTCAGTAAATTGGCAGAAATCTGCATTATCACCCTCTCAGCATGTGAATTTTATTGGCGCCGAAATAAACACAGTCTCAATGAGGGCTTACCTTCCCGTAGAAAATTCAGAACCTCGGGGAATAAGTTTTGAGCTTACTTCCTCTAAGGAAAGCGAAAGCAAAGATGGTGCTCAAGTTGTTGGGGACAATGGCTTCAACAATAACATTAGTTCCATTAGCCAGATTGCACATGAGGGTCCTGCAGTGGTTACTCTTTGCCCAATGGTCACTGCAGTATCTACCTCTTTCTCACCCTATCCTGATAACAGATTTGTGCAAACAGGATCTTTGCTGGTGGACCCAGACCAGCAATCTAAACTCAGGCAGACCGTTTTTTCCTCCCCCCTGTTGCCACCGTGACCACAGATGCCTCCCAGATAGGGTTGGGGGCATTATCTAGGGAGAACAGTCCAAAGCACATGGCAGGAAAACAAGGCTCATTTACATATCACCGTCTTGGAGATGAGAGCAGTGCGTCTGGCATTGCAAGCACTTCACAGCTTTCTCCCTCTAGGGGCGATTGCGATCCACTCTGCAATATGTCGGTGGTGTGGTACATAAACAAGGTGGGACCAAATCTTACCCCCTCTACAGAGAAGCCCTTCGAGTGTGGGAGTGGGCATTGTCTTCCCAGTGCTTTCTGGTCGCAATGCACATCCCGGGGAAATCCAACGTGATAGCAGACAGGCTCAGCAGGGGCTATTCTGATGCCTCACGAGTGGTTTCTGAATACATACATTGCGGAACAAATTTTTCACAAATGGGGGGGGGTCAGCCTTGCTGCAATCTATTTGCCTCCCCTCTCAATACCAAATGCAGCAACTACTTCACCCTGATTCCCCCAGAAGGGGAAACACCCAGAGATGCACTTGTTCACGATTGGCCATCTGGGACTTTTCAGTTTTTCCTCCATTTCCCCTCATATCGAAGGTAATTCAGAAAACAATATCCTTGGGAAGCAAAATGATCCTAATTGCTCCTTACTGGCCTCGACAGATTTGGTTCCCTTTTCTCAGACCTCATCTAATGGACGAACCGTGGACTCTGGACCCAGTGCCAGATTTGCTGATGCACATGTCAGGGGTGTTCCATCCCTCTCTCACACCCTCAGTTTGACAGCTTGGCTGCTCCAATCCCATCCCTAGTCAGGCTTCATGACTTTTCTTCTGAGGTTGTACCCATTCTGACATCCTCTCACAAACCTTCTACCAGAAAGATTTATACCAGTAAATGGAAAAGATTCTCCTTTTGGGCCCGTGAGAGAAACCTCGATCCTTACGCAGCTCCCATTTCTGCCATTTTAGACTTCTTTTCTCAGTTGTTCCACCAAGGTTCAGCAGCTGCCACTATTAAAGTTCAACTGGCAGCTCTTTCCACTTTTCATTTGGCTAATGATCCTAACCTTATGGCTCAGACTGTGTAGAGCTTTCCTTAAAGGGACCACCTTAAGACCCCCAGTCATGGATCCGGTGGCGCCATGGGATTTGAATTTTGTTCTCTCTAGACTTACGTCAAGTCCTTTTGAACCTTCAGCAGCATGTGACCTTAAGTTATTATCTTGGAAAACTATATTTTTAGTGGCTATCACTTCTGCAAGAAGGGTCTCTGAACTGCAAGCTCTTTCCATTAAGCCCCCTTATTTGGTGTTTCACAAAGGGTCTCCTTACGGACAAACTCTTCCTTTATTCCTAAGGTTTCTTCTCAAGCCAATATTAATCAGTCCATTGAATTGCCTGTTTTCTTCCCTAAATTTTCTAACAAGGCACAGTACAAATTTCAACTGGATGTGTATAGACAATTGCGTTTTTATCTGGACAGAACTAAAGATTTCAGAAGGTCAGATCAATTGTTGGTTTCCTTTTCAGATACTAGGAAGGGCCTTCCAGTTTCTAAAGTCACATTCTCACTGGAATTCCAGCTGCATTTCCTTTGTCTATTCATCCAGTGGCAAAGATCTTCCCTTCAAGGTGAAAGCTCATTCCAGCAGGTCTGTCTCTACCTCAGTATCTTTTCAGGCTAAAAATTCCAATAGACAACATTTGTGCTGCAGCAATATGGGCTTCACCTCATACATTCATTACTCACTACAAGTTGGATATGGCTTCCAGGAACAGATCATCCTTTGGTTCCACAGTACTCAGGAGCATTTTCCAATGAGCCACCCAAAATGAAGCTGCTAGGGAAGCTGTCCCTAGAGTAAGAATGAAGGTGAGATAGGACTACAGAACATAAAGAAGTTATGTACCTACCATAACGTTTGATGTTTGTAGTCCATTTCGCCCTTCATTCTTACGAACCCACCCTCCTGCCCCTTCCTTGAGGACCTGGGGGTAGTGTCTCTCCTGCTTTTTTGGCTATGTTAGTCCTTTCGACTTGGTTTGTTCTTTCTCTTTTTCTCCTTGCAGCAAACAAGATCTGGGTTATGTTAGTGTTGCATCATGGGATACCTCCTAGCCACGAGCCAACCAGAAGTTTTCGAGCTAGAGTATGGCAGAGTCTGAGCCGAGGTTCGGCTCCGATCCCAAGAGTAAGAATGAAGGGCGAGATGGACTACAAACATCGAATGTTATGGTAGGTACATAACTTCTTTTTTTTAGTTATAGCTTCATTTATGACCTTCCTGGGATACCCTCTAAACAAAAATTTGTTATTCAAAACTTCACATTCATCTATTCATATTGCCTATAATTCTTTTTTTTTTTTTTTTAAATTTAACATTATGCATACTACTATATTCCAGATAACTATTACTCTGGACATCTTTTTTTATATATTTTCACAAAAATTTTCTCACATTTCTTATATACATTCAGATTCAGGTAATTTATACTCAATTTGTTACTATTAAAAGAAAACTTCAAATATTCAGAAGCAGAATTTAAATATTCAAAAAATTAGTCAGTTCTATTTCAGAACCAACCCATAAAAAAAAAAATCAATAAATCGCTTGTAAAAATAAATATAAGCAGCAAATCTAGAATTCAAAATATACTCTTTCCAGCTTATGAACAAATTAGCATAACTGGGGGCCATAGCTGCCCCCATAGTCACACCTTTGCATTGCCTGTAAAAATTTTTATCAAAAGTGAAATAATTATAAGATAATATTGCATCTAACAATTCAGATAACTGTTTTCATCAGCAGTAAAACCTGAACAACCTTTCTAAACTTCTGTTACTCTTTCAATTCTTTCATCATTAGGAATTAGTGTATAAGGAACACACATCTGAAGTTTCCAACCATGTTTCCTTTCTTAGAGATACTTTTTATACTTGGCATAAAATCAAATGAATGCTTAATATACAATTCAGCTGTAAAAACTGCTCTTTGTAAACATTTATCAACAAATATAGCCATGGACTCAGATGTTCATAGTGCATACAGCTGCAGTCATAACAGATGGGTTTTCCTGCCGTCAGGCAGGTCCTCGGTCGGCCGAATTCCAAAGTCTAGGTCCGGCGTCGGTTGTCGTCGCTTCTTCCCTGACGTCAGAGTGACAGGGGTATAAAAAAAAACAGCAGACGCCATTTTTCTTCAGTCTTTCTTGCCGCGCGGTGCCCGAAGCAGAAGCAGTTCGCAAGTGCCGGTCGGCCAGCTCCTGAGATTACGAATATTTTGCAACCGAAGTCGTTTTGAAAGTTAAGTACCCCGTTGGGGAAACTTTTCTTGCCTCAGACCGATGTCAGACAAAGTTAATAATTGCATTTCATGTGGGAAGCAAATACCGCATAAGGATTTTCATTCCCTCTGCATTCCTTGCTTAGGCCCAGACCGCGACGTCTTGGCCTGTCGTTTTTGTGCTACATTCAACAGACGCACCATTAAGCGTCGGGCGGAGTTCGCCCAACACTATTTTGGCAAAAAATTTAATTACATTATGTCGTTGGATACTCAGACTCCAGTTTTGAGTAAAAGACGCAAAGATAAAGATCGACATACGAGGTCCGAGGCTTCTACCGACACCACGCCAAAGCCGACTACAGGTGGTCCGGTTCTCAGTGAGGCGCCTACGCAGCCCCTGACTACCGATGACACTTCATTGGCGGTGTCTACTGTACCCGAGGTCGCAGGCTCTTCGGCCCAACCCCCGACTACCGATACCGAAGCCACTCTTGGCAGTGAAACTCAGAGTTTAGACAGGTCTTCCACCTCTCAAGGTGTCTTCAGGCCTTCCTCTTCTTTTTCCATCAAGGCTTTCACTAAGTCTAAAGCAGCCATGCATGCTAAGAGACAAGCTCCACAGGGCCCTTCTCAAGGCCCCATGCCTAAAAAGCAAATGCTCAAAATGGCTGAGGATTTGATTACTCTTATCAGGGGTTCTCAAACCCCCCCCCCCCCCCCCGGACAGAAGGCCCAGAGTGGAGGAAGAATCCCCCTCCTCGGACCAGGCCTCCATTATTTCAGGGCATTCTGATGACCAGGAACATTCATACTCTCCTTTTGAGGATTCTGATGCAGAGGAGTCCATTCCCTCTGTCTCCCCCCTGAGGATTACTCTTTTGGGGAAACCTTGCATACCTTGAGGGAAGGCCAAGAGTACTCAGACTCCAAGAAAAGGCTTAGGGATTTTCTCTTGCTCCCTCAGCACAGGCCTCTGGCTATACCTCCTGTCTTAAACATTCTAGATGATGTGTATTCGGAGGCCTGCCTTAACCCAGACTCTCTACCTCCAGCCCCAGTCAAGCCTGACAGGTATTACCGGGTTCCTGACTCGCACCAATTCCTATACAAAAGCCATGCGGCTGACCCAGAAACTATCTCACAGGGCCCCAAGGGAATTGAGGCCTCCACTGCTAAAAATCCATTACCTTCAGAAAGAGATTCCAGAGCTTTAGAAAGGTGGGGGAAAAAGGTATACACCTCGGCCACCTTAACCATGAGGGCATTAAACTGCCAGTTCCATATGTTAAAGTACCAACAGTTTCTGTTATCACAGTTGAGAAGCAAAATGTCACAACCTGAACAACCAGACTTGGAGTTGCAGGATTTGATGCATAGTGCAGAACAAGTGGGTAAACATACTTTGCAATGTGGTTTTGATGCTTAGAGGCCTCATGTAGAGCTGCTGTTACAGGATCAGTCATACGTAGACATGCCTGGCTCAAAGAGCAAACCTTACCAGATCATGTCAAAGCTAAATTACTAGATGCCCCTCTGCAAAAAGATGTATTATTTGGTGTTAAAGCTGAGGAGGTATTAAAGAAAATGGAGGAAAAGGTTAAATCAATGCAAACAGTGAAAGAATTCCTACAGGTACAACCTCCACGTTTCAGTAGAAATTGGCCTTCCAAAAATTGGTCTTTTCCAGCCACGGACAGACCCCAAAGAGGTAGATACAGGTGCCCGAGGGGCAGAGGGCAATCTCGAGGATCATTTAGAGGCAGACAATGGCAAGCTCCTGCACAAAGAGGTGGTGAGGATAGTTCACAGCCATTCAGAAAGCAGACCCAATGACTTTCCCCTTTGCATGCCAAGCAAGGCTCAAATGGCAGCACTTTTAGGTGAAAAACTGGCATTATTTTTGAAAAATTGGCATATTGTCACAAAAGACAAATGGATCCTGGACATTATAAGGAGAGGCTACAGATTCCATTTTCACACCCTTCCAAAAATGGGAGGCATGCCAAACCTGCCACACAATCAAAGGGCAGAGGCACAAAAACAAATTTCAGATCTCATGGACATGAAAGCTATTCAAGAGGTACCTACACAAGAACAAGGTCAAGGTTTTTACTCCAGACTATTCCTGGTACCAAGGAAGGGAAAAGATTGGAGACCTATTTTGGACCTATCCATCCTAAACACATTTTTACTCGTGCCAAAATTCAAGATGCTCACATTACAGCAGCTTCTTCCCATGCTGGGCAAGGAGTCTTGGCTGGTAACATTGGACCTCAAGGAGGCATACCTGCATGTCCCAATCAGACAAGATTGCAGAAGATACCTCAGATTTCTTGCAGATTCAACCCATTATGAATTCACTGCGTTGCCCTTTGGCTTATCTACTGCACCCAGAGTATTCACGAAATACCTGGCATCAGTAATTGCCTACTGCAGACTTCAAGGGATACAAATATACCCATATTTGGACGACTGCCTGATCCAAGTGGACAGCAAGCACATACTTCTGAAACATCTGGCTTTTGTAATAATGTTGTTGAATTCTCTGGGATACACAGTCAACAAAAAGAAATCAAGGCTAATACCCTCTCAAACAATAATTTTCCTGGGTGCCAACTTGGACACACACACCCAGATGGCCTACCTCACACCAGAGAAACGGGGGCAACTAACTCAATACTTCAGAAAACTAGCAAATTTCACCAGGCTGACTGCAAGGAAAATCCTGCAGGCTCTGGGATTCATGACATCTTGCACTCTACTAATCCCATGTGCAAAGCTGCATATGAGGAAACTTCAATGGTACCTGAAAAACCTATGGTCTCAACACAGCCACAGTTTGGAAACAATAATACCACTGATTCCATGCCTTCAAAGGAATTTCTGTGGTGGGCTCAAGCATGCCAAAGAAACACAGGTCTCCCATTCTGCAAGCTTCAAGCAAATCAAGTCATCACAGCAGACACCTTGGACTACACCTGGGGGGCACACATGACAGATTGGTGCATTCAGGGCAAATGGTCCCAAAAAGAAAAGCACCTACACATCTATCAAAAGGAAATGCTAGCAGTAATAAATGCTATTATAGCTTTCAAAGACCTTCTGCATCCAGGTCAACTATTGGTGAGGACAGACAACACCACAGTAAATGTGGTACATAAACAAACAGGGAGGAACCCATTCATACCCCCTATGCAGGCTGGCCATGTCTCTTTGGAACATGGCTCTGGAATTACAAATCGAACTTCAAGCACAGTACTTGCCAGGCAAGGAAAACATGCTGGCAGGCAACCTAAGCAGAAATATGACAGATCCACACAAATGGAAGTTGCATCCTCAAGTTTTTACAGAGAGAATTCAAGCATGGGGAAGGCCAGACATAGATCTCTTTGCCTCCCACAAAAATCACCAATTGGCAAAATTCTGCTCAAGGACTTTTCATCCACAGGCCTGGAGAGTGGACGCACTCTTTCAGTTGGACAACAATGACAGTTTATGCCTTTCCACCTCTTCCTCTGCTGCCCAAAGTTCTATTAAAAACCAGAGCAGACAGACCAAAGATGATTCTCATTGCTCCAGACTGGCCAAGGCAACACTGGTACCCACTCCTGAGGAGCCTGATGCATTCCCCACCATGGACCCTACCTCTAATGCCTCTTCTTCTGACTCAGCACAGCTTCAAAACTCTTCAGAGTCAGCTGAAAACACTCAATCTGGCCGCATGGAAGATTCCTTAACTTTACAACAGACCCTACTCTCCAAGGAGGTGCAGGATGTCATTTTGGAGGCCAGAAGGCCTTCTACTAGAAAAGCTTACTCCGCAAAATGGAAACTGTTTTGTGCATGGAATGAGAAAAAGGGCCAGAATCCTGGAATACTGAATTTACCTCAAATATTACAGTATCTAGCTGAGATGCTAAGCAGTGGACTTTCATTCTCCTCAATCAAAATCCATGCCTCAGCCATTTCTGCAGAATGCAACACTGATCCTCCTTTATTCTCTCACCCCCTCTTAAGACAGTTCCTCAGAGGGGCTAAGAATATAAAACCCCCAAGGAAACAACCAGTACCTGCTTGGGACCTCAATTTCATTCTAGAAAAACTGACCTTGCCTCCTTTTGAGCCAGCTGCCTCAACAGAATTGCAATATTTGTCCTGGAAAACAGCCTTCCTTCTGGCTATCACCTCAGCTCGCAGGGTATCGGAACTACAAGCCCTCATGGCTGTGCAGCCTTTCATCATTTTCCATCAGGACAGAGTTTCCTTACGAACCAACCCGTCCTTTATGCCAAAGGTGGTATCCAGGGTAGCTTTGAATCAGGCTATCCACTTACCTACCTTTTACCCTAATCCTTAAAACAAAGGGGAGAGACTACTACATTCCTTGGACAGCCACAGACAGCTGCGTTGTTATTTGGACAGAACAAAGCCTTTCAGCAAATCAGAGCAACTCTTTGTGTCCTATGCTACAGGAGCTCAAGGGAAGCCAATTTCCAAGCAGACAATCTCAAAATGGATAGCCCACTGCATACGTTTTTATTACTCTTTTCATGGTAAAACTGTACCTGTAGGCATCAGATCTCGCTCCACAAGGGCCACAGCTACCTCTGCAGCTTTCCTCAGAGGGGTTCCTACCAAAGATATTTTGGAAGCAGCCACCTGGAGTTCTGTGCATACCTTCTCCAAGCACTATCACCTACCATTATACTCCAAAACTAGAGCAGGCTTTGCCACTGCAGTCTTGCAGGGCATCCTGGTTCCACCTAGTGCCTACCACCCCTTTTTTTTTTAGCTTTGGGATGCTACCCATCTGTTATGACTGCAGCTGTATGCATGATGAACAGTACAGTTTTGTACCTACCATAAATGTAGATGTTAGAGTGCTAATACAGCTGCAGACCAGGTTTCCCTCCCTCCTTCCCCTCTTGGGACAGGCCTATTGGCTAACACCTCCTCATACAACCTGATTGGGGTATTCATTTATGGTGTATTTGCTTGCAACTACTGTTTTTTTTTATTATATTGCATTGCATTATTACATAAATTTATGTATTGCCTTCCTTCTGGGGGTACCTGACATCTGGGGCAAGAAAAGCTGAAGAAAATGGCGTTGGCTGGTTCTTTTATACCCCTGTCGCTCTGACGTCAGGGAAGAAGCGACGACAACCGACGCCGGACCTAGACTTTGGAATTGGCCGACCGAGGACCCGTCTGACTGCAGGAAAACCCATCTGTTATGACTGCAGCTGTATTAGCACTCTAACATCTACATTTATGGTAGGTACAAAACTGTACTTTTTGCTCCCACCATTGGCCACTATAGGCCTAAAATTTGGCTTATCCAAATTCTTGTGAATTCTGAGAAGGCCAAAAAACCTCCCCAATCTGGGCTTCTTAACGCAAAAATAATCAACCAATTCATTATTCTTTCTACAGCCCATTCTTCAGTCAGGGAATCAAAGTTGTAAGCCTTATTAATTACACTCCAGTTCACTTAACAATAAAAATGAGTATCGGTTAAAAATCTCTAAAATGCTATTTTTGTAAAAAAAAAACATAGTCCATGACTACCACAGCATTGCTTTTATCAGCTTTAGTAATATGTTGTCTTTCGGATTTTCCCGGTTAGGGGTCGCCACAGCGGAACTCCGGTCCGCTAATGATTGGCAGTTGACTTTTATGTGCCGAGTTGCCAGCCCTGACGCACAACCTTCAACGAAGGTACGCCCATTCACGCATGTCTCCACGCAGAAGACGCTCTGGCTGAGAATCGATCTGGACAGCGTCTTACTGTGAGGGGACAACGCTACCGCAGCACCACCACCGCAGATATCAGCTTTAGTAATACAAACATCTTTATTTTCCATAAGAGTCTTCAAGGCATTTTTTTTTCATTAATAGACGTATTATAAAAAACATTTTCGCTTTTCCTAGCTAACAAATCTCACTTTTTCGCATGTTAAAAATGCCGTTAACTCTGGCCTTAAAGATGGATTTAAAACGCTTTTTTTTTAAAGCATTTTAAATTGATTTTACGCACAGTGTCTCAGAGAATTAATTGTGGAAACAATGTTCGCCCTAGAAGATGGCACAAACTTTAAACCTTTACTCAGAACATTAATTTGCTGTGCGTTTAGAACCAAAGAAGATAGATAACTATCTTAAAATTCAAATTTACAGTGCTTTCATTTAACAATTGCACTGCTGATCCCTGTATGTCCTTTTCGAGTCTTGGAAAACTCTGTTGCTTGCTGACTGTGCTCGTTCATGCTCATATGGGCATTCTTTCTGAAGTTTGTTTCCAATATTTTTGAAATACTACTTTTGACCATACTGCTGTTTCTTTTGTGCCCATGGTGGTTTTTTTCCCATCAAAAAATGTTTTTTGCTGCTACTTGCACTCAGGTTCTTGAACCTGTGCCTCCATCTTGGTACACATCGACACACTGAAAAACCCACTTGTATCCATTATTTGAACCAGCACAAGCTCTATTTGTATCTTCAGTAGAATGCTAGTCTTCTATCCTAATTCTTTTGGCTGCTCTGCTCCCAGTTACCTAGTAATTTTATACTTTATCTGTGTTAACTACTGCTTCCGATGTATTCCGATTGCAATACAGTCCCCTTTGATAATCATCCTCATCACGAAATTTCTTTAGCTTCCGTTTTTGCTGTATTTCACTTTGTTCAGCTTTACTTGTATTAATTCAACCCTAGATTCAAAATTAGGCGGAACAATCTTTAAGAGAACTATTCAAGCTCACAACACTCCCATTCAAGTTTGCCAGCTTGTACTTCGCATCTTCCAATAACAGCTGAACATATTGTAAACCCACGCTTTCATTTAGTGCTTTCCACATATTAAGCAGCTCATCAGAAGCTAATTCTCCAGCTGGCATGTTATTTTTATATTTGTTTACCGGGCATGTCTGACTTGGCCAAGAGCCCATTTTCAGCAGATGCCTGGGGAGAGAAGCTCCACACATGACAAACATGTACAGTAAAAATATTTACAAAGTAACATGGGATAAATTAGAAGCAGTACAAATTACATATCCGTAATGGTCAGAATTAATAGAATACATAAATAACATGGGTTTGATTTTGAGACTGTATACAGCAGTGTGGCACAATATTCAATATGCATACATCTAAGCGCATCATGTTTCCATTATAGATTAGTATAGTCTTTGCATTGTATTTAGGTACAGTGGATGAAATAAGAGTAGAGTACAGTACAGTGAAGTAGGCAAAGGATGGAGGAAGTACAGAGAACTGAGAGCATAGTGTGTTCAGCCTGGCCTTACTGCATGAGCAGAGCCAGTTGTTGGATAGGTGTTCTCTGAGAAGTTTAAATTTGGTAGTTAGTTTTTATTATGTTCTGAGGGATGGTATTAAAGTACTTGGCTATTTTGCTAGAGGACAGAGGATCTCCAAAACTGTTGGCTGACTTGGTGACTTTTAGTACGAGTTTGTTGGAGGACCCTGAGGCTCCATACAGGTTTTGTCTGTGAATTTTTTTATGCCTGATATGTCAAATATCACACTAAATCAAGATTGTTTTCCTTTTATTTTCACCCTCAAAACAAACTTAGAATAATTTACGTACATCATAGGTAGATTGTTTCCTACCTTTCCTGTAAATGGTCTAGACTCTTTGTAGGCTTCTGAGCCCCCAAGCCTTTCTGAGTTGGAGGGGAAGCCTTCTAGCTTAATTTTGTTTCTTAGAACTAGCCAGTTTTCTAGTTTCAGCACTCGGATCTGTTTCTTTGAACTCAGCACTTGTTTAGAACTCGTAAGCACTAAATAAGCTGCAAATTACTACAGCACTCAACTTTCCTCACTTGTCTAGAGGAAAGCAGTTTTTAGTACTTAATAAGTAAGCACCTATCCAGACATGTCTAAGGGTCAGCTCCTGGTGATTTCTCCTGTCTACCTGATGAATCTGGGCATCTTGGGGCAATGCAGCAATTGCCTCATGTACATAGACAACCCTCTCCTCCTACCATCCAATACTACAACCTGTGAGAGATGCACTTGTATAGCCAAACTGGAAGCAAAGCTCTCTTCACCCAAGACTGGACTAGACCATCAAGAGGAGAAGGTAAACACTTGCAGCACACCACACTCATCACATAGTCCCTCAAAACCTACACCACCAAAACACACACAGAAACACAAAATACACACCTACATTTGCGGAGGCTCTCAATAAAAACCTGCCCAAGCATCAGGGACCTCCAAAGCAGAAACGCAAGCAAATTCCACCCCCAACTCAACCCAAATGAGAGACAGCCCACGAACTCAGTGTGCCACTCAACCACAGCCCATAAGGCATAACAATGTACCCAACACTCTAGTCATAGGTGACCCTATAGTTAGGCACACTGATGTTCCACTCACCAGGCTAAACAAGGAGAAAGTTACTGTCAGCTGCCTGTCAGGTGCCATGATCCGCTACATAACGCATGAACTCAGGTCACTCCACAAGTGCAAATATGACACTGTCATTATCCATGTTGGTGTGAATGACCTGAGACATACCTCCCTGGACTACATGAAGAGACATGGAGGAGCTCTCCGATCTTGTAGCCCAGGCAGGTATGACCCTAGCCCTGAGTAGCATCCTGCCATCACCCCGAATGATACCACAGTACAAGGACAAAATGATTGACTTCAATTGGCTAAGCTTGGGTGTCATTCTAAGGGGATCTAGTATTTGTCTGCCTGGGACGACATGATCGACAGACCGCGATGCTTTGCCAGAGATGGCCTGCACCCATCACCCTTGGGATTCCGGATACTGGCAAAGGCTCTTGCCACCCCTATAATGCCTTTTTTAGGCAAGATTCAAATGCCAAATTCACCGCTGTAACAGGTACAAGCAAGCAAAATCTGAGGGTAATGCTACTCAATGCTAGAAGTCTAAACCTCAAAATGCACTCACTCGAGGCACTCCTTAAAATGGAGAACATTGACATCTGTGCAGTGACAGAGACCTGGTTCAAAGCTCCAGAGAGCACCCCTGCGTTACCAGGCTGTAATTCATACTACACCTTTCAGCCACCTAACCCAGAACGAAGCACTAAAGGTGGAGGCATGTCCATATTCATTAAGGATATCCACACCTCCAGGCTAGTTGCACAGCATAATGCATCTGAGATTATCCAAATGCAACTAACTCTGGGCAAGACTGCAGTCCTAATTGTAGCTTGCTACAGACCCCCCCCCCCCACCATGCCCCAGGATTCCCACTCATTTCTTGATACACTGGAAAGTATTAGGTACAACCCAACACCCTAATAATGGGCGATTTCAACTACCCCACCATTAACTGGGAAAACTACTTGTGTACCAACTCTCTTGCTCAACGTTTTCTGGAATAAATAAATTCCAATGCCTTGGATCAACTTATTCACATCCCCACCAGGGGCAGCAATATCCTAGACCTGGTCATTACCAACATGGGCAACCGGTGTTCCACACCAGAGGTCAATTCCTCGTTGGTCAGATCTGACCACAAGCTAATCACCCTAGACATCCACATCCCACCCCACCCCCAATTAGGGAAACCACCGTAAAAAAACTTTTCCAAAGCCAACTTCACACTTAAGACAGAAGTGGTAAACTTCATAACACCCATGCAGTTGGACAATAGAGGTACGACTGCTGAATCCTACACAAATGCACTTTATAAGCACTTACACGAGTGCATGGATCATGCTATCCCTAATGGAACCAAGTTGCTATCCTCCAAAAAAAAGGAAGCCAATCTGGTGGTCCTCTGCCATAAACAAACTCTACAACAGAAGAAACTGTTGCAAAAAAGAGTAAAATCCCATGACTGGAGGGAACTCCCTGGTCAACCTCAGAAGCTGAGATCCCTCATAAAATCCTCCAAAGCTAGTTATGAAAACAAAATTGCCACTGACTCTAAAGACAACCACAAAGCATTCTATAGCTATGTCAAGAATCTGAATGGCAACACTCATTGCTCTGAATTAAAGCACAATGGCACTAAATATACAGAGCCAACTGATATTGCCAACATCCTGGCAGATAAGTTCAGTGCTAACTTTACCCCCCCTCTCACCCCCTAGAGGGCCCATCTCTATATTGGAAGAATGCAAAGTTCCTGTAATCACAGCTGCACAAGTAAAAAAAACATACTCTCCAAAGCCAAGAACACAGCATCCATGGGACCTGACAATATCCCAGGCTGCGTTCTACACAAACTACGAAATGAACTGGCACCTTACCCAAGTACCATGTTCATTCATAGCCTCACCTCAGGCTTTGTGCCCACTGAATGGCGCACCACGACGATTATCCCACTCCACAAAGGGGGATCCACGACAGACCCTGGGAACTACCGTCCCATTAGCCTGACGAGCCTGGTCTGCAAGGCCATGGAACGTATCATCATGTAACCCATAAACCAAAGACATGGGTCATCTCCAAACTCTGGACCCTACCCAGTTTGGGTTTGTAAAAGGCAGATCATGTTTCCTAAACCTGATTGACTTCTTTGAAGCAGTCACCAAAGCCATAGATGAGGGTAAGGTGGTTAACACAGCTTATCTACATCTCGCCAAGGCTTTCAACACCATCCCCCACTCTGGAATTGTAGATAAGCTCACTAAACTAGGTATAAATCCCTATGTCACAAGATGGGTTGCCAACTGGCTCATGGGCAGAACCCACACTGTGAAAGTAGCAGGCTCCAAATCCGACTTCATACCAGTGACAAGTGGAGTACCACAGGGTTTGGTCCTGGGTCCTCTCCTGTTTGGTATCTACGTCTCTGAAGTACAGGCTAACACAGAAGGTCTTTGGCTAACAAAGTTTGCAGATAACTGCAAACTAGGAGCCATAATCGAAACTCCTAACGATGTGGACATACTACAAAAGGGCCTCACTGAGACAGATGCCTGGTGTCAAAGCCTTGGCCTGAAGCTCAATGCCAAAAAGTGTATTGTCATCCCCTTTTGTAAAAGCTCTGTACCCATGAACTACCACATAAGTAGTAGTCTAATGCCGAAAGTGTGATGAGTCCTTGGGACACAGGTGGACAGTAATCTCTCCTTTGATAATCACATCGTCACAGTGGTCAGGAAATCGCTCTACGTGGCTCACCTCATCACAAAAGGTTTCTCATCCAGAAAAAGGTCATTGTTCCCCACTACTCGTCACTCATTAGACCCATTATAGAGTACAACGCCCCTTTCGGTATGTACCTCACAAGACCTCTACAACAATTGGAAAGGCCACAGAAATACATCAGAGGATTACTGGCCTCAAACAGATGCCCTATGCAGACAGTCTCAAAAAAACTCCAGCTTTACTCCGTCACATATCGCCTACTCAGAGGCGATCTCTGCCTAACATACAAAGCTATGTCAAACCCAGAGCTGTTGGACGTGCTCCACTTAAAAGAAATCCCAGTCCCTCTGAGCTGCACGCTCTAGGGACCTAAACCTTGTAACCACAATAAACAGAACATGCTGGAGGGATAGATTCCTGTATCAGAGACTTCCCATACTCTGGAACAGACTACCTATGTCAAACAGAGCTCCTCATTAGCACTCTTCAAGAAAAATCTTGATGATTGGATGGGAAATAGGAAATTCACCCCAGGGATCACTTCTGTGGCTTTGCTCAACAGGGGCACAGAAAAATGTTCTTGGGTGGCGAAAGCCAGGGTACCTTTTTGGCTAGGCTTATATAGGCCCTAGGGCTAATAGCCTAGTACCTACATATGAAACCTATGTGAGTTTAGTTTTAGTACTAAACCTGTAAAACCTTTATCTTCACAAAATGCTGGGTGATTTCAAAACTAAGCGAACAGTATTTAAATGGCTTTCCTGCTTCATTATGTTCTAGTAAGGTCTCAAACGGTTTATAATCAAATGATTGAAACTCGTCTTTCTGTCGTTCATAAGGTCAAGGGTAAAGGTGCAAAAGTTTAAAATTGCAAGTGGAAATCCTCTCTTCCGAAACGTCAATATGTAGCTTGTGTTCACGGTTTTGAGCGTTGCTGTTTAAAATTGGATCACACTACAGTAGGGGTTGAGAAGCACTCACTGTAGTGTGATCTCCAAGGTAGACTATATAATTAGCAGGGGGTCTGGGGAGTGGGTTCCCCTTCAAAACATCTAAAATCAAAACATTGAGACCATAACATCTAAAACCCATAATATCGAATTGCATAACATCTAAAATGTATAATATGTAATAGTGTATCAGATGTGTAAATGTTAGTTTAATCTATTAATCTTGTGGTATCACTGAGATGTAGTTTTTATTTCTATAGTTATATAGTGTAGGAATTTATACTATTTATATATTGTTTATTTTGCCATTCTGTTTTTTAAGCCATACAGGTAAGTGATGTAGACATTGTGTACATTCTTTATGGTGATCATGATACAGTGGGGTTAAGAAATTAACTTTTTCCCACTGTAGTGCTATCTCGGAAATAGTATATTTAATTTATGGAGGCAGAGCCCCCCCCATGGGGGGTGGTGCAGGGGGGCTTGCTCCCCTGCAGGAAAGTAGTAAGTGTGTTATATGTGGAAGGGATGTTATTTTCGTGCGACTTTTACATTTAGATGCTAGGAAATTCGATGTTATGGGTTTTAGATGTTCTGGTTTTGATGTGATTTTAGATGATATGGGTTTTAGATGATTTTTAGGGGAACTGGGGAGTGCAGGGGGACTTGTCCCCCTGCAAAACATTGGTAACATCTCTGGATGTCCAGGTAAGTTGGGTAATGTCGAAGTCTGCATACCTACATTATCGTATTCAGAGTTGTGAGCGAATGTTGTGCACATTGTCATTTCGGTTTGAGTAAGTCATTACTCGCAAAACCGATTTGCACAATTTTGATCGTAAACCATCTCAAACATTTAAGACAAGTCAGAGCTCATCACCATCACTCTTCTGGAGAAAATTCTCCTTGGATGTTGGTCTGATTTGGTCTTCTGTATGCTTAACCAGTCATTACAAGCTGGTTATCATTTTTAAAGCTTGGTGGAGAAGCTGTTGCTGCATAGCTTCAGGGCATGTTAGCAGGGACCTTCTCTTCATGTTTTGATTCATAAGCTTGTGGTGTTACCATCAGGTAAATACTAATGAAAAGAATGGAATTAGTTCTGTGCGGTAATGACATTAACAGTAAATGGTTTGGTTCCTTTGGTACTATTGCTTTCCTCCACCATTCTGTTTCATTACTTTTACTCTTGTTTTTTTCTAGTATGTAGTTCTATTTTTGTTTTATAGACATGCAAGTAACAGCAGTACTACTGACAGTATGATGCGCACCTTTTTGGTCTTCTCTAGGATGGGTCGAGCTGTTTTATTGCATGCTTCTTGGCGCTGTTTTATCACACGCTTCTTGGCGCCCTTTTGTTGCATGCTTCTTGGCGCCCTTTTGTTGCACGCTTCTTGGCGCCCTTTTGTTGCACGCTTCTTGGCACCCTTTTGTTGCACGCTTCTTGGCGCCCTTTTGCTGCACGCTTCTTGGCGCCCTTTTGTTGCATGCTTTTTGGCGCCCTTTTATCGCACGCTTCTTGGCGCCCTTTTATCGCACGCTTCTTGGCGCCCTTTTATCACACGCTTCTTGGCGCCCTTTTATCGCACGCTTCTTGGCGCCCTTTTATCGCACGCTTCTTGGCGCCCTTTTATCGCACGCTTCTTGGCGCCCTTTTATCGCACGCTTCTTGGCGCCCTTTTATCGCACGCTTCCTGGCTGTTTTAATCTAACATGGAAAAGGGTTTCAGAAAATGCACCCACTTTGGGCATAAAATCCTGCTCCTGGATACAAACAAGTTGTGTTGAATGCCTAGGGCTGGATCACCTCTTGGACTTTGTGAGATTTACAAGTCCCTCACTCTCCAAGAAAAAAAAATTAATACTTAAAGCTATCCTTCCTGCCTCCTGTCAGGAATCTGACAGAGATGAACTGGGATAAGGAAGTGGCGAAAGAGAAAGACAGAAGAAACTGGAGGATATTTGGTCTTGGGCTTCCCTTACCAAAATCCCCTGACCCAGCCCCTTCCCAGGAATCCTCGGCTCCAACAATTTCGGTGCCATCTCTGTCTTCCTGGTCGTGACTTTCCCATACTCAGCCAGTCGTCATGCAAGATCACTTCCCTGAAGGATGGCCAGTAGACATTCATCTGAAAGGGAAATTTCTACTCCTCACTTCCTTCATAAGGGCTAGTAGGTCATATCAGAGGACTACAGATTTTGACTAGGAAAAAATGAAACTTTGTAAAGGCTCAGATTGATTTGGTGTCATCCCACCCCTGAGTAACTAGGACAAATTGATTTTGTCTTGGATCTCCACAAAGAGAAGATCCATACCCAGTATGGGTCAACTCCATTGTCTTTGCTGGAACCGCAAAGTTTGTCAGAGTAGTTGCTTCTCTGGTGGTGTCTACACTTGCGTCCTTTAGGGCAAACATAGAGGACTCCATTGATATAAACTCAAGTGAAGATGCAAAATCTATCAAGAGGCTGATATCCTGTCCTGCCATGCAGGCAGGGGATACTCCCCAACTTCAGCTCCATCCAACCAGCACCCATCAGTCTTGTCCTACTTATCCTTCCCAGGGACAGGATAGATAATCATCAACCCCCATTTTCTACATGGTGTTGAGATGTCACCATTTCTCTGTATTCAGTGCCAGTCTCCTACCTTTGACACCCGTATCGGATTGTTGCAGGTCTTCACACAATCCATCCACCTCTTTGCTGGATCTCCTTGTTTCCTCTTCCCTTCTGTCTGTCCCAAATCATTTTTCACCAGATTGTCTTCTGCTTTTCAGAATGTGTCCGAACCACAGTAATCTGTTTTCTCATCTTTTCTGCAACTGGAGCTACTTTGGCTTCTGGTGTTATGACACCATTTCTTCATCTTTTCCCCAGTATGCATCCGTGCACTTCATCTTCATCACTTCTAGCTTTCTGAACTGCTATGCCTTTATTGCCCAGGTTTCTGTCCCATACAGTAGTACTGGTTGCACCACTGTTTGGTACTTTGCTTTTCAATTTGACATGCTTCTGTCATATACTACACCTTACACTCTGTGCCAGTTGGCTGCTGCCACTCTGATTCTAGCTTTGACAACCTCCTTCAGACTTTCCTTTTCAGCCACCCCTCCCACGTACTTGAAGCTGTTAACCTGTCCCACTGTTTTCCCTTCTATTTCCATTCTCAGCTACTTCTTATTTCCCTCATTTGCTGCCATTACAACAGTCTTATCTGTGCTCAGTTTCATTCCATGTGCCCTTCAGTTTTGCATTCCATTCTCCTATCCTTTGCTGAAGTTCTTGCTCAGAGTTTGCCTGTAATGCCACATCTGCATAAAGCAGCTTTGTTTTTCTGTCCCCTCCGACCTGTTTGCTAATATCCATCACCTGTATGTATGGCAGTGAGCTCAGAGCTGAACCTTGATTCACACACAACTCCCACTGGGATCCCCCTGAGAAGACTGAACACTGTACTTGAATCATTGTCCTTGTACATAGCTTGCATGCACTCTAACAATGTTTCTGGGACTTCAAACCACTGCAGGACAGCCTGAATCAGCTTTCTTGGGACCTTGTCACATGCTTTCTCCAAGTCTAGGAATGCCTGGTTGGACCCTTTCCTCATCTCTAGCTTCTCACATATGTCTCACTGTAAACATCGGGTCAGTTGTGCTGCATCTTGATACAAAACTGAACTCATCTCCCATAATACATTCAGCTACTCTGTGTATTCATTTATCAATCACCTTTTCCAGGACTTTCACAGCTGTGCGCAGTACAGAGTTATCTAACTCCTGTCGCATTGCGTGAATGTCTCCTTTGCTCTTGAACAATGGCCACCAATATGCTTGCTCTCCATTTATCTGGGATATACCTCTCCCTCCACAATGCTATGGGTGCTCACAGGGGTGATTTCTCCCCCCTCTCACCCAGCATCTTTATCATATCTGCTGTGACCTCTTGTGAGCCTGCTGTTTTCCATGACTTCATTTCCCCTATTGCTGCTCTTCTATGGTGGGCTCCTCCTCTTCTCTCATCATAGGTTCTGCCTGGGGCAGTACAGCTTTTGTGGGGTTTTCTTTGTTCAGAAGCTGCTGGAAGTATTCCTATCTGCGTGAGCAGGTTGTTGCTGGCATCCCTTCTGAAGGGTGTTTGAAGTATCTTTCTGCCTTTGCCTTGCCAACCGGTCATCTACTGAGTCACCTTCTAGAAGCTGGTAAAGTGCTCTAATGTTTTTTTGTTTGCTATAGCAACTTCTTTCTAGCTCTTTGTGATCCATCCAGTGTTTCTTCTTACCCTGGTCCATCTTTTCTATTTTTCACTTTTTCCTGCACACCTTTCTTTTAATGACTTACTCAATTTCTGCATTCCACCATCAGCTTTCCTTGTGTACCTGGTTTCCATACCTGGCTTGGCCATATGTCTGTTCTGTAGTCCTCACACATGCTGTTTTGAGGCACTGCTGCTCTTTAGCTCCACCAGTTTCCTCCTCTTGGGGTGCAAGTGCCCCGAGTAATTCCTTCAACTGTTCTTTCTCGCCAGTCATCTTTCAGGTCTTCAGCCTGCTCTCTGACCTTAGAGCCTTCTCTGATCACTGGTTGCAGCTAATTAACAACCAGTGGCTTATGCAGGAGCCCAACTGTTTCACTGGGGATCACTTTGCAATCACTGATTCTACTCACATGCCCCTTACTAGGAAGAAGTCTACCAGAGTTGCATGTTGGCCACTTGTGTGTGAGATCTGGTGACTGTCTCTTTCTGAACTATGTGTTGGCTACTATCAAGCCATTTGCCAGATAAAAGTCTGGAATGGCCTTTCCTTTATTCTTGTTGCCCCACCCATGTGGACCCAGACAGTCTTTGTAGCCTTTATGTACCTTTATGTGCACTCAGGCCACCCATTTTAAACACCACTTCATGTTCTGCTTTATCTAGTAGGTCTGTAACTTCTGTCTGAATGCACACTTCCCCTGCTGTAGTGCATATAATGAGATTATGAATATGGCTGAAGTCTGACTGTCACAAGTCTGTCACTAATTTTGATGACATCCCATATTTCCTTCTGAAGCCTCTCCCTCACCAGAATTCCCACACCACTGAGAGTCTCTTCTCCCGAGTAGTAGACTCTGGATCCCAAGCCCAAGTGACTTTGCTGCACTGCCCCTCCATCTTGTCTCCTGGATACATAGGATGTCCAGCTTCCTCTTTACCATCATGTTATCCACTTCTAAGCTCCATCCTCTCAGTGAACCTACATTGAGTGTAACAATTTTTACTTCATGTTTGGCTGTTTTTTTTTTTTTTTTTCCTCCCGCGTTTGCTCATCAGAGCTATCCTAGGTAACCTAAGTTGGAAGTTTGGACACCAGTAAGTGTACATACACCCCCCACTGTTAGCATGGGTCCCTGGTTTAGGTCAGAGTAGGCCAGGTCCTTTCCCACTTATCACCAGCAAATAACCATGTACATTTGACAGTCAACACAACAGAATCACCTAGAGCCATATTTTATACTATTGAGTTGCTAACCCTGCCACAGTGCAGTCTGTGATCTGTGTTCCGCTATCTTGGAGGATACTGCATCCCACAGTCTGTCAATACAACTCTTCACCCTATATGGCGTCATGTAGAGTCTCTGTTGCTGCCTGGACGAGTTCGAGATGGCAACACCCATGTTTTTCAGAGGTGGGATGGGCCCACAGAGACACTGGGAGAACATACAAACTCCAAATAGGCATTGGCTGGCTGTCAGGATCAAACCTTGTACCATGTGCATGGAAGGCGAAGACTTTTTATTTATTTATTTATTTATTTTTATGGAAGACTAAGACCTTAACCATTATACCAGCCTGACATGACAGATATGAAGGTCTTAAACCACTCTGAGGGCCATCATGAGTCTCAACCACCATGAAAATGTGTAAAATGAAACGTGCAGACTTCCCTATGGAATCTGACATCCAGGACAATGACCTGAATGAAGTGGAAGGGTACCATCATTTTTCACCAGATGTTAGGTTTGGTGAGATTTTAGAATTCATGCAGTAGAGGGATTTGGCCTAACAACCCCCTCCCCCCTTGGATGAGGTGGTTCTGTTCAAGCCCTTTAGGTCTGCCCCCTCTATTTCCCAAAGTTATACTTCTGACTGACCACATTACTGATTGGTGGTGGAGGGGGCTTGGCAAGAGTATTGACCATCCCATAAAAGCCTTACTAGATTCTTCATACACCTAATGACAGACCACATTGAAATTAGGGCTCTCTTGTGGGCATCTATTGTGGCAGCATCCACCAAGAAACAGTCCAGTGACAGTCCAACCTCCTGCCAAGGAATCTAGGACAGTGGATCATGTGAGGAACAGACCATATGGCTTGGTTATGAATTATTTAATGTGGATAATTAGATTTCAGAGGTCCAGTAGAGCACACAGATTCTGAGGCAGCCAGCCACTTCTGACACTCCTAAGCAACTTGAGTCTCTGGGAGCAACCATTTCTAACCTCTCCATGGCACTGTTGCACATTGCAGCCAACTGAGTGGTTATTGGTGACAGAGCTCTTATGAAGATGACACTATGCCTGGCTCTGCTTGTGTCATTTTGTAGACAACTTCAAGACATCCTTTGTTAGTGCACCCTTCAATGAGTCCTCACTTGTATCCAAGTTCAGAGAGTGAGCTAGAAGGTAAGATGCCATCCATCTTAAGGGCTCACTTTAAACCTCTCAAAGCCCCTCTTACAGGGGGCCAAACTGGGGTTCAAATGCTCTGATCCAAAACCTTCCATTGCATTCATTTCAACTTGTCTTCAGGCAGGTTAAGCTGTAGGAGAGGAGGCCCGTTTAATGGATACTACCCCAGGGGTTGAGGAGGCCAACAAAACCCAGAGGTTTGGTGTTTTTGTCTGGCGAGCAACCTCAACATCCCTGGGGTGTAGTCAGCAGTGACATTTGTCTTCATCAAGAAGCATGGATGGTCATCACACAAGTGAATGAAGAGCATACTATCCAGAAGCTGCTGTTCCATTCTCCATAACTCCCAAGAATGTTGCCTCTGATGTGCCACACAGCCCAATAGATTGTAAATCTTAGAAAAACTGCAATCCAGCAGATACCACTTGAGTCCAGAGTATATTCAAGTTTCTTTTTGGTCCCAAATAAATCAGAAGACCTAAGACCTATTCCAGACATGAGCAACATAAACCAGTATTTGAAGGAGACTGTTCTGGATGGTCACAGTGCATACCATTCTTCCATGTCTGCAGGACGGTGACTTGATGTTCTCTATAGACATTCAGGACACTTGCCTCTACATAAAGGTAATAAAGGTGTTCAGATCTATATGCTTCTGATTAGGAGCCAATCACCATCCATTCTGAGCCTTTGGTCTTTCCACAGTTCTTTGGGGTTTCACTAAATGCATAGTGGCTGTTGCATACCACCTGCAGTTGACAGGGATTCACACATTGCATCTTTGTATGGCTCCTGGCTGCCACAATGCCTCCATACTATCAGACAGCGCCTATTTGTTTCATTTGTCTGTCCATGGGTATCACAGTAAATGTGACTTAAGAACCTTTGCCAGCCTTGTTTTTTATAGGTTGCTGTTTGAAAACCTCATGTATTGTCAGACTTCGAGAGGAAAGACTTCTACCATTACAGGCTGTAATTCCAACCCTTCTGGCCTTTGTTTCTCTCATTTTACAAGTCTTTTGTATGGTGGCTTCTATTCTACTCGTACCTCACTTGAGGTTTTAGTGTTCTATAGTGGACTCCTCAATCTGTAAACTGTATGAACTCTCCCATCTGCATCTCCAGTTTGCAGAAAACTCCAAAAAACACACCACTCCACAAACCCAACTCACCAAAGACAAAAAAACACCCTGAACAACTGGAGAAACGGTCACCATCCACTTTTACTGTGTTCCTAGTACTTCGGCATCAAGCATTCCAGAGAAAACATTTTTCTATCTCCAGTTTGCAGGCAACATTTAGTGTAGTGGATGGAGTCACCCACAGTCTCTAAATTAAGATCCCTTTCAACTTCCTGAGGCTGTGGTGACCATGAATGTCTCCTTTCTGGGGTGAGGGCATTTTGAGGGGAGAATGGCACAGGGCACAAACAAAAGAACAATTTTCACTTGACTGTCGTAGGGTGGCTGTAGCAATTGTTGAGAAACCATTAGGGTGTGGCTTTTCAGCACTTCCTGGTGGCAACACATTTCAGGACAAATCAACTACCTAGTGGACAGGTTCAGTAGATGCATACTGATGCGTCATGAGTTAAACCCTTAGTCCATCTGTAACACATTTTGATGATGAGGCCAGTCTTGCTGCAGTTCAGTTTCATCCCCAGCCAGCTGCAAATGCAGAAGCTGTTTCACACCCATCCTTCCCCAGAGATAGAAGGGATGCTCTTGGCTGCCAGTGGCCAACTGGACTACTTTCTTCCACCTCTTGAATGATAATGTTTCTTCAGAAAGCTGCTCAATGCAAGATGTTCATGTTACCCTGCTGCAGTCATCACACTTGGGTTATCCTGCCGTCAGGCAGTCCCGCAGTCGGCCGGAATTCCAAAGTCTTGGTCCAGCGTCGGTTGCTGTCGCTTCTTCCCTGACATCAGTGCGCCAGGGGTATATATAATGCATCCAACGCCATTTTCTAAAGTCTTTCTTGCCGCGTGGTGCCCGAAGCAGAAGCAGTTCGCAAGTGCTGGTCGGCTGACTCCTGAGATTTTCGAACTCGAATTTCAGACCGAAGTCTTCTATAAAGCTAAGTACCCCGTGGGGAAGCTTTTCTTGCCTCAGACCGATGTCAGAAAAAGTTAACAATTGTATTTCTTGTGGGAAGCAAATACCTCATAAGGATTTTCATTCTTATTGCATACCTTGCCTAGGCCCAGACCACGACGTCACTAGTTGTCGTTTTTGTGCTAGGTTTAATAAGCGTACTATAAAAAGGCACTTTGATTTCGCACGACACTACTTCGGTAGAAAATTTAACTACACTATGCCATCGGAGCAACCGACTACCAGCGTGCACAAAAAACGCAAGGATAAGGACAGGCAGCCCAGGCCTAAGCCAGATTCCGAGGCCACGGCTGGTCCGGTCTCCGGTTCTCCGGCCTTCAGTGAGGCTCCGATGCAGCCCCTGACTACCGCAGATCTGGAACCAGAGACGGCTTCGGAACTTTTGGCGGAATGTACCAGGCCGACGCAGCCATCTTGTTCAGCCCCAACCGAAGACACAGCTGAAAAAGATGTCGGTGCTGCAGAAACACCTTCGGTTTCTGAAGGCGTCTTCAGACCGACGCTCACCATTAAAACGTATCCTAAGATGAAGACTCCTATTAAACCTAAAAGGACTGCACTTCAGTCTCCTGGTCAAGGCCCCATGCCTAAGAAACAGATGCTCAAAATGGCTGAGGATTTGATCTCTTTAATCAGGGGTTCCCAGCCCCCTCCTGACAAAAGGCCTAGACAAGAGGAGGATTATGCATCCTCTGAACAAGTGTCCATTTCTTCAGACTCCTCTGAGGACCAAGATTACTCCTTCTCCCCCCTTATGAAGATTGTGATACTGAGGATTACATTCCCTCAGCTTCTCCTCCTGAAGACTACTCCTTTGGGTAAACTTTACACACTATGAGGGAACATTTTCACTGGGAAGGTCAGGACTACTCTGACTCTAAGAAAAGGCTCAGAGAGTTTCTTTTACTCCCCCAGCACAGACCACTTGCCATCCCACCAGTTTTAGACATTGTGGATGATATTTACTTAGAATCCAGTTTGAACCCAGAGACTCTACCTCCTGCTCCGGCCAAACCTGACAGATACTATAGAGTGCCTGATGCCCACAAATTTCTTTATAAAAGCTCTGTTGCTGATCCAGAGACCATCTCCCAGGGTCCCAAAGGGGCTAAGGCTTCTATGGCTAAAAATCCTGCACCCTCTGAAAGGGACTCCAGAGCACTAGACAGGTGGGGGAAAAGGTTTACACCTCAGCCACTCTAGCTATGAGGGCACTAAATTGCCAATTTCACATGCTAAAGTATCAACAATTTCTTATCTCTCAGTTAAAACAAAGAATGAGCACTCTCCCTCAGCAGTCTGAATTGAAAGAAATGCAGTATCTGTTGCATGCAACTGAACAGGTGGGCAAACATACTTTACAATGTGGGTTTGATTCTTTGGAGGCTTCCTGCAGAGCAGCTGTCACTGGGTCTGTTATACGTAGGCATGCTTGGTTAAAGGAACAAACTCTGCCTGATCATGTTAATGCAAAGCTTCTAGATGCTCCCTTACAGCAGGATGTTCTTTTTGGAGTTAAAGCAGAAGTCTTAAAGAAAATGGAGGATAAAGCAAAATCTATGCAGACAGTCAAAGATTTCCTACAGGTACAGCCCCCTCGCTTCAGCAGAAATTGGCCAACAAAAAATTGGTCCTTTCCAGCTACTGACAGATCACAGAGGGGTAAATACAGACGTCCAAGAGGCAGAGGACAACCACAAGGCCCAGTACAAACCTCGCCAATGGGGCACTGCAACACAAGGGAGGAGAAGACAGGTCCCAATCTGCCAGAAGGCAAACTCAATGACTTGCACCTCATCTGGCCAAGCAACACTCTCTTGGCAGCCCCCTTGGGAGGAAAACACGCACTTTTTTCAGACAACTGGCACATTGTCACAAAGGACAAATGGGTCCTAGACATAATTTCACAAGGATACAGATTCCATTTTCACACCTTGACGATGAAAAGAGGAATGCCAAACCTGCCACAAAATCAATGGGCAGAGGCACAAAACCAAATTACAGCTCTCATGGACATGAGCCATTCAGCTGGTACCTACTCGAGAGCAAGGTCAAGGATTTTACTCAAGACTCTTTCTAGTGCCCAGAAAGGACAATGCCTGGAGACCAATTCTGGACCTTTCAATTCTAAACACCTTCTTACAAGTACCCAAATTTGATGCTAACACTACAGCAGCTTCTTCCCATGTTGGGCAAGGAAGCATGGCTAGTAACGTTGGACCTCAAGGAGGCATACCTGCATGTCCCTATCAGACAAAGTTGCAGAAGATACCTCCGTTTCATTGCAGGTTCAACCCATTACCAATTCTCTGCACTGCCCTTTGGCTTATCTACTGCGCCCAGAGTCTTCACACAATGCCTGGCACCAGTAATTGCATACTGCAGACAAAGAGGAATTCAGATATACCCATACCTGGACGATTGCCTCATCCAAGCAGAAAGCAAGGATATTCTCTTACAACATCTGGCTTTTGTAAAACATCTAATTTACCTGGGGTACACAGTAAACGAAAAGAAGTCAAAACTAGTACCCTCACAAAATATGACATTCCTGGGTGCCAGCTTGAATACAATGGCCCATAAGGCTTACCTGATGCCAGACAAACAACTACAACTGACTCAATATTTCAAAACAATGGCAACAAAGACCCAACTAACTGCAAGAAAAATTCTGCAGGCCTTGGGCTTCATGGCATCTTGCATACTACTAATACCATTTGCAAAGCTGCATATGAGGAAATTACAGTGGTACCTAAAAAGCGTATGGTCTCAACACAGCCACAGCTTGGACACAATGATATCTCTCATTCCCTGCCTACAACAGGAGTTTCTATGGTGGTCACAGGCATGTCACCTCAGCAAGGGTCAGCCTTTCACCTTGTCCCCAGCCAGGCAAACTGACAACAGATGCATCAGACTACGCCTGGGGGGCACACATGGCAGGACAAGTGCGTTCAAGGCGTATGGACTGCAGATCAAAGGAAACTGCACATCAGTCAAAGAGATGCTAGCTGTACAGAATGCTCTGACAGCCTTCAAGAGTCTATTACATCCAGGACAACTTACAATAAAGACGGACAACACCACAGTAATGTGGTACATAAACAAGGGGGTACACACTCCTACCCTCTATGCAGGCAAGCAATGACCTTGTGGAACACAGCTCTGGCTTTCCAAGTTCAGTTACAAGCTCAATTCCTGCCAGGAAAGAACACATTGGCAGACTACCTCAACAGAAACATCATGGATCCCCACGAGTGGTAACTGGATCCACAAGTATTTGCAATGATAACAAAAATGGGGCCTTCCAGACATAGACCTATTTGCCAGTCCTCAAAACTATCAACTAACAAAATTTTGTACAAGGACATTTCACCATCAAGCTTGGAAAGTGGACGCATTCTCATTCAGTTGGATAAACCTGACAGTATATGCCTTCCCTCCATTGCCTCTGCTCACAAAGGTACTTCTGAAAGTCAGAAAGGAGAGACCACGACTGATACTCAGTCCCAGACTGGCCACGCCAGCACTGGTACCCACTATTGAGGAATATGGCCCAGGGCCCACCTTGGATTTTACCACAAGTTACCCATTTGCTCACACAGCAAAACAATCAGATTCTTCACAGCCAGCTCAAAACCTTAAATCTGGCTGCATGGCAAATCACCTAAGCATCCAGCCAGCTCATCTTTCCCAAGCAGTTATGGATGTTATTCTGGAAGCGAGGAGGCCAAGCACCAGGAAGGCTTATTCGGACAAATGGAAAAGGTTTTGTGCCTGGAACCAAGCCAAAGGCCAAAACATAATTCAGCCTCACATGCCTCACATTCTACAGTATCTAACTGAGATGTTGCACAAAGGACTTTCTTTTTCTTCCATTAAAATCCATGCTTCAGCTATTTCAGCCCACTACAACACGGATCCACCATTGTTTTCGCATCCACTACTAAGGCAGTTCCTCAGAGGGGCAAAAAGCATTAGGCCCCCCAGGAGAGCACCTACACCTACATGGGACCTCAATTTTGTTCTGGAAAAACTTATGCTACCTCCCTTTGAACCAGCTTTCTCTGCAGAACTACAGTTCCTATCATGGAAAACTGCCCTGCTACTATCAATAACTTCAGCTAGAAGAGTATCGGAGCTGCAGGCACTAATGGCAGTGGAACCTTTCCACATTTTCCATCAAGACAGAGTTTCTCTACGAACTAATCCTTCCTTCATGCCTAAGGTGGTTTCCAGTCTGGCTTTAAATCAAACCATCCACTTACCCACCTTCTTCCCTTATCCACAGAGCAAAGGAGAGAGACTCCTGCATTCCTTGGACATTCATAGACAACTTCGTTACTACTTGGATAAAACTAAGGCTTTCAAAAAATCTGACCAGCTCTTTGTATCCTATACTACAGCTTCACAAGGGAAGGCTATATCAAAACAAACAATTTCCAAATGGATAGGACATTGCATTCGTTTCTGCTATACCCACCATGGAAAACCAGTTCCTGCTACCATTAGGCTCCACTCTACCAGGGCAACGGTTATATCCACAGCCTTCCTCAGGGGGGTTCCAACCAAGGAGATTTTGGAAGCTGCAACTTGGAGTTCAGTACACACCTTTACCAAACACGATCACTTACCACTTTACTCTAAGACTAGGGCGGGCTTCGCCACTGCAGTTCTGCAGGGCCATCTAGCCTCCACTAACTCTGACTCCTCCACCCATCCTTAGCTTTGGGATTCTACCAAAGTGTGATGACTGCAGCAGGGTAACACGATGAACATAGTACAGTTTTGTACCTACCATAGGTTCATAGGTTCATACTAGGCTATCTGCCCTGAGGCAATTATAAGCCTAGCCCGATTCTGTATGGCTTACGCCACCCCTTGATTTGAGTATACTGTGCCCTTTTTAAGGTTTAGTTTACTGTGCCTCTGTCTAATAGTGACACGGGAGTAATCCCTGGGACAAACCTACGATCCCCCATCCACCTATCGAGATTCAGTGAGGTGCTCTGCCTCACATGAACTGGAATTCTATTCCAGAGCGAAGGGAGCCTCTGGGTTATGACCCTGTCCCTCCAGTAAGTTCTATTTATTTCTGTGCTGAGGTTCAAGTCCCTTGAGCGTGTAGCTCTAAGGGACTTAGATTTACTGAGGTGGAGCATGTCCATTAATTCTGGATTTGACATAGCTTTGTACGTCAGGCATAGATCGCCTCGAAGTAGGCGGTATGCAACTGAGTAGAGCTGGAGTTTTTTTAACCGAGCAGCATATGGCATCTGTTTGAGACCCTTGATCCTCTTGGTGAGATACTTTTGGGGTCTTTCTAATTGCTGCAGGTGTCTGGTAAGGTACATCCCAAAAGGGGCATTGTATTCTATGATGGGCCTGATGAGGGATGAATAAAGGGGCACGATTACCTCTCTTGATCTAGATGTGAAACCATTCGTGATGAGGTGGGCTATGTTGAAGGCCTTTCTAACCACTTTGGCAATGTGGTTTTCAAAGGAGAGATTGCTATCAACTTGGGTCCCCAGGTCCCTAATAACTTTCTCTGTACTCAATGGGTTTCCGCCTATGTGGTAATTCGTGGGCACATTGTTTTTGCCAAAGGGTATGACTATACATTTTTTGGCATTTAGCTTTAAACCATGGCACTGGCACCAGTTATCTGTCTGAGACCTTTTTGAAGGATGTTTGTGTCAGCTGGAGAGTTGATTATGGCGCCCAGTTTGCAGTCGTCTGTGAACTTGGTGAGCCATAGTCTTCCCACGTTTGCCTGTACCTCGGAAAAGTATATACCGAACAAGAGTGGTCTCAGGACAGAACCCTGTGGGACGCCACTTGTGACCGGTTTCGAGTCTGACATGGCTCCAGCAACTCTCACTCTGTGGGTTTTGTCTTTGAGCCAGTTTGCGACCCATCTTGTGACATAGGGGTTTATATTTAAGCTGGGTAGCTTATCTATGATGCCCGAGTGGGGTATTGTGTCAAATGCCTTTGCAAGGTCCAGATAGGCTGTGTGGACTACCTTCCCTTAATCTATGGCTTTGGTGACCGTTTCAAAGAAGTCAACCAGGTTCAAAAGGTAGGATCTGCCCTTGACAAAGCCGAACTGGGTAGGATCTAGTGTCTGTAGGTCCCCAATGTCTTTGTTTATGAGCTCCATGATGATCCTCTCCATAGCCTTGCAGACTAAGCTAGTCAGGCTTATGGGACGATAGTTTCCAGGGTCCGTAGAGGCTCCACCTTTGGGGAGTGGGACCACTGTTGCTGTACGCCATTCTGTGGGCACATATCCTGTAGTGAGGCTGAGATTGTATAGCTGTTTTATTTGAGGGATTAGTTCCTCTTGGAGTTCATGTAGGGTGCAACTGGGACGCCATCTGGTCCCATGGAAGCAGTGTTTTTTTGCTTTGGAGAGGGCAGCCTTCACTTGAGCATCAGAGATGTTTGGGAGGCAGCCCTCTGCTGGGATAGATACTTGCTCTTTTGGGGGGGAGGGGGTGGAGAAGTTTGCACTGAACCTGTCTGCCAGGATATTGGCGATGTCTGTGGGTTCAGTGTATTTTTTGTCGTTTAGAATCAACTCAGAACAAGTCTGGGAGTTGCATCCCAGGTTTCTAACATAACTGAAAAAAGCCTTATGATTGTCTTTGGTGTCCTGTGCAATTTTTCTCTCGAAGCTGGCCTTGGAGGATTTTATGAAGGATCGTAATTTCTTGCTAGTACTGATCAGAGATGCCTTCACTATTAGGGATTTTGCTCTATCATGTAGTAGCCTCCTCCTTCTGTTGTACAGTTTATTTATGGCAGGGGTCCACCAGACTGGACGCCTGCCTTTGGGATGATTGGGTCTTGGTTTTGTTTAGGATAGCATGATCCATGCATTCCTGGAGATGTCCGTAGAATGCGTTTATATAGGATTCTGCAGTTTGGGCTGTAGTTTCCACTGGCTTTGGTGCCTTGAAGGATTCCACTTCAGTTTTGAGAAGTGAGAAGTTTGCTTTTGAGAAGTTTTTCACTGTGGTTTTCTGGGCTGGGGGTGGGGTCGGGATGTGGACATCCAGTGAAATTAATTTATGGTCTGATCTTACCAATGAGGGATATACTTCTGGTGTGGAGCATAGAGTCCCCATGTTGGTAATGATCAGGTCTAGTATGTTGTCCCCTCTTGTGGGAGTGGTGACTAGTTGTTCCATAGCATTTGAGTTTATAATTTCCAGGAACCTTTGGGCTAAGGTGCTGGGGCTTGAGTAGTGCTCCCAGTCAATGTTTGGGTAGTTGAAGTCGCCCAATATAATGGTGTTCGGAGAGATCTTCATGTTCTCCAATGTTTTCAGGAAAGCTGAGTGGGATTCCTGACTTTGAGAGGGTGGTCTGTAGGATGCTATAAACTGAAAAGCAGTCTTGCCCACTGTTAGTTGCACATGGATGTTCTCTGATACTTCGTGCAATGCCACTAACCTGGAGGTGTGGATATCCTTGATAAATATGGAAACTCCCCCTCCTTTTGTGGTTCGGTCCGGGTTTTGGGGCCGAAAAGCATGATATGAGGTATAGCCTGGTAGTGCTAGGGTGCTCTCTGGAGCCTTGAACCAGGTTTCTGTCACTGCACAGATATCGATGTTTTCCATACTGAGGAGAGCATTGATATCTAAATGTAGATCGAGTGTACACCCTGCTGCAGTCCAGGTTACCCTCCCTCCATCCCCTCTGATCTAACTGGCTCAATCTCTACAATACCTTTCTGATGTATTTGCTTATAGCTGGAGGGATTTTGTGTTTGTGCAAAATTAATTCAATTTGGTACTAATTACTGACCACCTTTTTGGGGGCACCTGACATCTGGGGCAAGAAAAACTGAAGAAAATGGCGTCTGATGCATTATATATACCCCTGGCGCACTGACATCAGGGAAGAAGCGACAGCAACCGACGCCAGACCAAGACTTTGGAATTCCGGCCGACTGCAGGACCGCCTGACGGCAGAATAACCCAAGTGTGATGACTGCAGCAGGGTGTGCACTCGAACATCTACATTTATGGTAGGTACAAAACTGTACTTTTTCTGTAATCCTCATAGCCCAAGATAAATTTGGTTCATCTTGCTATGGCCTCACTTCAGGAAGCAGCCCTGGTTTCTAGATCTACAGTCTGATCTTGTGTCTTACTTGTCTGATGAGTGTCATCCAGACCTTTACTCCTTCAAATTAACCACATGGTTTCTCCCATTCCAGTTGATGTCCAGAGATCCAGCTTATACTTGCAGAGTGGTGCAAATTCTATATACAAACTCTGCAGAAATGGACAAATGTTCATTACAGGCTTGTCTCTGGGCATTGGATCCCTTCTCTGCTCCTTTTCCCCTCAGTATTAGTGTCTCTTCTCTTTTTTGACTTTGGCTGCAGTTACTCCACCATCAAAGTTCATCTAGCCTCCATTCTTCATCTTTGGCAGCACAAAAAGTCTGTAAAGACATTACTTTTCACTATGTCCCCCAACAAGACTCCTACTACTGCATGGCTTCTGTATGATCCTAGAGGTGAGTACCCATTTCCATTTTGAACAGCTTCTGCTGACTTGAAATTTCTCTCCAAGACTACCTTTTTCTGGTAGCCATCACTTGTGCTGGAAGGGTGTCAAGAGTTCCATGCCCTTTTCTCCAGACCACATTATATAGTGTTTCAGTGTCATTTGGACCCAACCCATCCTTTATGCCAAATGTTGCCTCATATTTTTCCCTCAAACGGTTAATCTTCCCATCTATTTCTACATATGCCACAAAGTAAAGTACTTTACATCCTCCCTGCAGAAAGTTTCCAAAGTAACTGTCCAGATTGCTTATATATTGTATAATCTTTATATGCCAACCTAATAAAACCATATTGATAAAACCAACAGTTCATTCCACAAGATCCATTGCAAAGATGTTTTTCGTGTTTCACTGTTGCAGTCATAACTGTAGGGTACTCCTGCCGGCAGGCAGCCCGAGGTCGGCCAGAATATCAAAGTCTGGGTCCGGCGTCGGCTGTACCAGCTAGAACCCTGACGTCAGAGTGCACGGGTATAAGGCTGACAGCCGACGCCATCTTCTCCAGTCTTTCTTGCCGTGCGGTGCAAAGCAGTTCGCTAGTTGTTGGTTGGCGTTTTCAAGACAACGTGGTGTGATTGTAGTCGGTCCGAAGTTTTCTACTTCTCTTCTCAAAGCTAAGTACCCCGTTGGGGAAACTTTTTTCTTGCTCCGATGTCAGAAAAAGTTAATAATTGTGTATCGTGTGGAAAACAAATACCTCATAAAGATTTCCACTCTTACTGTCTACCTTGCTTAGGCCCTGACCACGACGTTTCTTGTTGTCGGTTCTGTGCCAGGTTTAATTCTCGCACTATCAAGCGTAGGTACGATTGGGCCTTGAATTACTTCGGTAGACGATTTAATTATAGGATGTCGTCGGATACTTTACCGACTACCGGATTTCAAAAGAAGCACAAAGACAAGGACAGGCCTCCGAGGTCCAAACAGGATACTTTGCAGCCGGAGCCAGCTTCGGGTTCGGCGGTAGTCAGTGAGGCGCTTTTGCAGCCCCTGTCATCCGCCACTTCAGAACTGATGGCCGACACGGACTCACATGGTGAGCCAACTAGGCCCAGTAATTTGTCTGCTGCAGGACCTTCGGACGTCGCTCCTTCAGATGGGTCCAGAACCGCTGTGCAGGTACCGGCTTCTGAGGGGGTCTTCAGGCCTTCACACACTACTATTTCCACAAAGGCAAAAGCCAAGTCAAAGACTCCTGTTAAACCCAGACTTTCTGCTCAAGCTTCTTCGGATTCAGCTCCTAAGACTCAGAAGCAATTACTTCGGATGGCTGAGGATTTATTAACTATGATTAGGGGCTCTCACCCTCCTCCTGAGAAAAGGCCCAGACAGAATATCCCTTATGATTCTTCTGATCAGGCTTCTGTATCTTCTGTTTCTTCCTCTGATCAGGATTACTCCTTTCCTCCTTATGAGGATTTGGATGCAGAGGATTCTGTTCCCTGCCTCTCCCCCTGAAGATTTTTCTTTTGGGGAGACCTTGCATGAGATGAGGGAGCATTTTCATTGGGAAGGTCAGGATTATTCTGCTTCCAAAAAGAGACTCTGGGAATTTCTTCTTCTCCCTCAGCACAGGCCTTTAGCTATTCCTCCTGTACTTGACATTGTGGATGATGCCTTCTCTGAAGCTAACTTGAATCCTGATTCCATGCCGCCTGCTCCTTCTAAGCCTGATAGATTTTACAGGGTCCCTGATTCCCATCAATTCTTATTCAAGAACCCTTCTGCTGATCCTGAAACTATTTCGCAGGGTTCCAAGGCTGCTAAGGCCACCTCATCTAAGAATCCTATACCCTCTGAAAAGGATTCTCGTGCCTTGGATAGGTGGGGCAAAAAGGTTTATACTTCGGCAACCCTTTCTATTAGAGCTTTAAATTGCCAGTTTCACATGTTTAAGTATCAACAGTTTCTTTTATCTGTTTTAAAGCAAAGGATTTCTACTTTTCCTGCATGTGCTGAGGACAAGGAAATACAGAATGTGTTGCATGCTACTGAACAGGTTAGCAAACATAGTTTACATTGTGGTTTTTATGCCTTAGAGGCTTCTTGCAGGGCAGCTGCCTCTGGTACTGTTATCAGGAGACATGCTTGGCTTCGTGAGCAAAATTTACCTGAACAAGTTAAGGCAAAATTGCTAGATGCCCCTGTTTAGCATGATGTCTTATTTGGGTCTAAGGCTGAGGAGGTTATTAAAAAGATGGAAGAAAAAGCCAAGTCTATGCAGACTGTAAAAGATTTCTTGCAAGTACAGCCTCCTAGATTTTCCAGAAATTGGCCCTCCAAAAATTGGTCTTTTCCCACCTCTGACAGGCCTCATAGGGGAAGATATAGACGCTCCAGAGGTCGGTCTCAGGCTCAGGCCTCTTACAGATCTAGACAGTGGACTGCTTCTTCACCTAGAAGGGGAGAAGATAGATCTCAAACCCAAAGAAAGCAGACTCAATGACTCCCTCTGTTGGGCTTCAGGTCCTCCTTTCCTGGATGCCCCTCTCGGAGGAAAACTTTCTCTTTTTTACCAAAATTGGACTCGCATTACTCTGGACAAATGGGTGTTAGACGTGATTTTGAAAGGTTACAGATTTCACACTCTGCCAAGGCCTTCCGGCTGGCCAGATCTGCCAAAACATCAATGGACAGAGGCATTAAATCAAGTGGACGCTTTATTAGCTTTAAGAGCCATGGAACCTGTTCCACCTTTAGAGGTGGGGAAAGGTTTTTACTCGACTTTTTCTGGTCCCAAGAAAACAAAACTCCTGGAGACCTATTCTGGACCTCTCAATATTAAACACCTTTTTGGAAATTCCAAAATTCAAAATGCTTACACTTCAACAACTTCTTCCAATGCTCTCAAGATGCTTGGATGGTAACATTGGACTTAAAAGAGGCTTACTTACACGTCCCCATAAGGCTTCAATGCAGAAAGTACCTCAGATTCAAAACAGGCTCGAGACACTTCCAATTCTATACTGCCATTTGGCTTATCTACTGCGCCCAGAGTTTTTACCAAATGCCTGGCTCCAGTAGTAGCTTACTGCAGACTTCAGGGGATTCAGATTTACCCCTATCTGGACGACTGTCTAATTCAGGCGGACAGCAAAGACCTTCTACTTCAACATCTGCATTTTGTTCAACGTCTTCTACTACTACTGGGATTCTCAGTGAACACAAAAAAGTCACATTTGATTCCTTCTCAACGAATGACCTTCTTGGGAGCTCTTTTGGACACAAGTTTACAGAAGGCCTTCCTTACTCCAGAAAAAGTTACAGCTGGCTTCAATTTTCAAGACCTTGGCAGCATTGACTCAGCTCACTGCAAGGAAATTCCTGCAGGCTCTGGGCTACATGGCCTCTTGCATCCTGTTGATTCCAAATGCGAGGCTTCACATGAGGAAACTTCAATGGTACCTAAAGAGTGTATGGTCTCAACATTGCCACAGTCTGGATACAATGATTCCACTGATTCCCTGCCTCCAGAAGGAATTCCTTTGGTGGTCTAGGGCGTGTGCTTTGAACGAAGGCAAGCCCTTTCGTCTACCTCAACCTACTCGGATCATAACCATGGACGCCTCGGATTATGCATGGGGAGCTCATTTCCTAGACAAATGCCAACAGGGTTCTTGGACAAACAAACACCTTCTATGGCACATCAACTTGAAAGAAATGTTAGCAGTCCAAAATGCGCTTCTAGCCTTCCAGACTCTTTTGAAGCCAGGACCTCTGCTAATTCGAACAGACAATACCACGGTCATGTGGTACATCAACAAGCAAGGGGGTTCTCACTCTTACCCCCTTTGCAGACTTGCCATGACCTTATGGGACACAGCTCTAAATTTGAATCTGGATCTTCAGGCACAGTTCATTCCTGGAAAACAAAATCTCTTAGCAGATAGCCTAAGCAGAAACATTTTGGATCCTCACGAATGGATGTTAGACCCCAATGTATTCAGCAAGATAACTGCAGTTTGGGGCTGTCCTCAGATCTGTTTGCATCCCATCTCAACCATCAGTTGCCTCTCTCTTGCACCAGGGCCTTCCACAAGACAGCTTGGAAAGTGGATGCCCTGTCCTTCAGCTGGAGGAATCTTTCGGGCTATGCCTTCCCTTCTCTTCCTCTTCTGCCTCGGGTATTGCTAAAGATAAAGCTAGACAAACCCAGACTGATCATTTTGATAGCTCCAAAATGGTCTCGTCAGTTTTGGTACCCTACTCTACTGCACCTTTGCTTGGAACCTCCTTGGAGTCTTCCTCTGACCCATTCTCTACTGTCCCAGCATCAGGGTCAGGTATTTCACTCTCAAATCAAGACTCTCTGCCTGGCAGCTTGGCTCATCAAAGGCAATTGATTCCTTCTTCTCTTCCTAAACAGGTTTTGGATGTTCTTTTGGAAGCTAGGCGCCCTAGTACAAGGAAATCCTATGCTGCTAAATGGAAAAGATTTTGTATTTGGATGCAGGATCGTGGCTTTGATCCTTTAATACCCGATATTTCATCTATTCTTTATCTCTCAGACCTTTTGATTAAAGGTCTTTCTTTTTCTTCCATTAAAATTCATGCTTCTGCTATTTCGGCTCATTTCAATTGTGATCCTCCCATTTTTTCACACCAGTTGGTTAGGCAATTTCTGAGAGGAGCTAAGAATTTAAATCCTCCTAGAACTCCTCCTGTCCCTCCTTGGGATCTCAACTATGTCTTGGAAAAGCTTACTTTGCCTCCTTTTGAGCCTGCTGCTTCTGCGGACATTAAGTTCTTATCCTGGAAGACAGCTATCTTGTTGGCCTTGACTTCTGCCAGAAGGGTATCCGAGTTACAAGCCCTCATGGCCGTGGAACCATACATCATCTTCCATCAGGACAGAGTTTCCTTGAGGACCAATCCTACTTTTATGCCTAAGATAGTTTCTAGAGTGGCTCTAAATCAGACTATCCACCTACCTACTTTTTTCCCAAAACCCCAAAATAAGGGGGAAAGGATTTTGCATTCATTGGACGTACACAGGCAACTACATTTTTACCTGGACAAAACTAAAAGTTTCAGAAAATCAGATCAATTGCTTATTTCTTTTGCTTCCATTTCTCTAGGTAAAGCTATTTCTAAGCAAACTATTTCCAAATGGATTGCTCATGGAATAAGATATTGTTACTCTTTTTATGGAAAACAGATTCCAGGTAACGTCAGGACTCATTCTACTAGAGCAGCTGCCACTTCAGCAGCCTTTCTCAGAGGAGTTCCTACCAAGGACATTCTGGAGGCTGCCACTTGGAGCTCTGTGCATACTTTTTCCATGCACTATAACCTCCCTTTGTACTCTAAGTCTAGGGCAGGCTTTCCCTCTGCTGTCTTGCAGGGTCTTCTAGCTGCTCCTTCTTCATAACCTCCACCCATATCCTCTGCTTTGGGATTCTACCTTACAGTTATGACTGCAACAGTGAAACATGAAGAACATAGTACAGTTGTGTATACCTACCATAAATGTAGATGTTCGAGTGTCTTCACTGTTGCAGTTGGTGTTTCCCTCCCTCCAGACCCCTCTTGTTTCTATTTGCTTACTGTGTTTCCTTTTCCACTACCTTTCTGGTGTATTTGTGTTTCCCTTGGGACACCTTTTGTTTTTATGGGGGCTTCTGACATCAGGGGCAAGAAAGGCTGGAGAAGATGGCGTCGGCTGTCAGCCTTATACCCGTGCGCTCTGACGTCAGGGTTCTAGCTGGTGCAGCCGACACCGTACCCAGACTTTGATATTCTGGCTGACCTCAGGCTGCCTGCCGGCAGGAGTACCCTACAGTTATGACTGCAACAGTGAAGACACTCTAACATCTACATTTATGGTAGGTATACACAACTGTACTTTCTACATCTTTCAGGAACTCTCAATTGATTGTGCGTTAGTAGCTTGGCCTAAGTTGCACATCTTTACCAGGCACGTTATTTCTTGATCCAGGTCTTCATTTTGGCCTGCCATTCTTAGGGGCATCCTGCCACGATTCAACCAGGAAAGTGGGTAGCTGAGGAATATATCCTAGCAATCAAAGTGGATGGATGGGATAATGTGAATTGCAGAAGTTGTTTACTTTCCATAATGCTGGATCTTCATTATCCTTAGTACATCCACTTAAACAGCCTACCCTCTATACCCCTTCTAGTTTTCAGGGCTTTTCATTCCATATCGATATAGTTGACCTATCCTGAAGCCCATCTGCTTTCATTTCCACATTCCTAGTGGTTAATATTTCCAATGCTAAGGAGTTATGCAGCAAACTCTGTGGATGCAGAGGGGCTAGGTGCATTATGAGGGTAAGGAAGGCACTTGAGCAATTGAGACAGTTTTCCAAATTGGATTCACTTTGTGGTGAATTCCCAAAAGTCAAAGTGGATGGACTAATAGTAGTGAAGCTCCATCATTGTACCAAGTACATAACTTCTGTTTTATGAAAATCTCCATAGAAGAGAAAATAGGCATGAGACTCACTGTGACCTTAGTTGAAGGAAAGGCAGTGCTTACTTCATACAAAGTATGATGTGAAATGTTTTCAGAAGAATTTGATCCATCATGACACACATGTATTCAGAACAAGTTGCAACCTTGATTGAGATGAATTTGGTGATTGTGAATACATCCAGTCAGAGTGGTCAGTGGAACCACTGAAGATTACAGCTTTTTAGTCATATTAAGAACTAATTGCTCTCAAAGTGACATCCCTGTGTAGCTTGGAATGAATGCTCACATTAGCTGAGGAGAAAATATTGTACAACACTAACTTTTACTACTGAAGTTAATGTACAGGAAGGGTAGAGTGCAAAGACTGCAACCCCATAGTACACTTTTGATTTTCTGGGAATGGGTCAGGTACATTAAAATTCATTTTTGCATATCAGATTCTGGCGATGGTCAGAAACCATTTCAGGATGTCTCAATTAAATGCTTCTTGGTAGTTCAGAAGGTTTGTGGTGCTGATTACAGGCCTTGTATAGGTTGCAGAAAAGAGCACCTATATCATTCTGCCTCATCCTCTTAAATAAGATTGTTTAAAAAGTGCAGTATTAGTTGCATGCCTTTGCTTGAATCTATTCTGTTAAGCTGAACAAGTCCAGATAATTAGGTAATTAATAAAGTGCTTTAAGAACCTTTAACAATGGAGGAAGGTGAAACAGTAATTACTAATGTCTTCTGAGCCATTTTTTGGGCAGAAAGGGTAGTATATGCATTGCATATGGTTTCGACACTGCCTTTAAAGGAAAACTCCACCCTAGAACTAAAAAAATCTGTTTTTTCACTCTTCATTTCCTGCCCAATTTTAACACCTCAGTCACTCTAAGTGCTTTATAATTTTAGCCATTTTTCCACAACATGGCTACCAATGGAGCTTGATGTATCAACATGATCTTGTTCTCCCTCAACTCTCTCTTTCCCGTAATACTTTGTATGACTCATGTCAGACATAAGTAACTGTGAATTCCCATGCTATTGCTATATAATATTTGTGAGCCACTGTTCTCTTTGCCTTCTGTAAGAGGACTGCTGTTTTTCTGTCTCTAATCACCCTCATTTGTTTTGCTCAGAGCTTGTTTTCACTATACTTAGAAGTTATCCAGCTACAGCCAGAAAAGTAGCTAAATTGCAGGCCTTTGTTCAGAGTTTTCTTTGTTCAAGAGGAACTGACATTCCCCTCCCCCACACTACTGCAGAGGTGTTAAAACTGTCACTGCACTGAAAGACCCTTGCAGAATCAATTCCTCTTGGAAGACCTCTCCTTTAGAGACGTCCTGAAAATCCTTAGAGAGATGGCTGGATGGCTCACCCAGTAACCTGATGTCAGAAGAATCTGTTTTCCTGGAGGCTTTCAGTACTGGACCCTCTACCTCATGGGTGACTTTGCCCACTGATGAGCTCGCCAACTTGATCTCACAGCAGGTGTGAAAGGATCGAGACACCATAGAACCCATTTCTCCTAGACCGAACAGGATAATGACACCACCCGCAGATTGGCAGTTCTGGAATAATGGGGTCTGTGTTGATACCATAGTCATTGTGTTGGCCACCAAATAGGATCTAGCAGAGAAAGTTCCACTGTCCATCCCCCAACAGTGAGTCATGGGTGATGGTTTGGGAAGTGTGTATACACCTCATCCACTTTTGCGCTGAGGTCTATCAACTACTTGGCACATTTTACAAGTTTACAGAAGGATTTGATTAAGGAGTTGTCAAAGACCCTCTCAGGTGCTGTTTCTGAGCAAGTTCAGGCCTTTCTAACCTCCCAGCTGACCACCCTTCAGTCCATGTCCAATGCATCTTTGAGGTTCATCTGAAACATGGAGGGAATTTCAAGGGCAGTGGGTTCAGGCATCTCCTTAAGGAGACTTGCCTAGATGCACCTTTGTGAGTTTGCTGAGCCATTTAAGTCCTCTTTCATCAATGCCCCTTTGATGGAACATCCTTGTTTGGCTCCAAGGTAAAGGGCACACTGTCCAGGTGTGAGAATGATGGAAAGACCCTGTCTACCATGGGCGTGTTTTTCGACCCCTCAATGAGCCTTTTCCAAAAATCAGCTAGGTGGTTCAAAAAGTCTCGATCCTTTCCAGGACATATGTAGAGGAGTCCCCAGAGGCAGAGGAGGGAACTCTAATGAACATCACTGCCCATGTGGCAGAGGTGGTCCAGAGTCAGGGTTCCAGAGATTTGTTCTTTGACAAATCCTACCAGCGCTTCTGAAAGGAGGCCCAATTCCCCATTTCTGGAGGCAGTCTGGGGACGACTATCAATGCCCCTGAGAGCCTGGCTAGATATAACGAAAGATACTTGGGTGCAGAAGGTTATTTCCAGAGGATATGTAATACCCTTTTCCCTTCCACCTCCACTTTCAAGAAAAATCCCCAATGTTCCACCCAGTCAGAGGGAACAAGCAGCAATTCAAATACAAAAGCTGCTAGAAAAGTCAGAGCTCCCACTAGACCAGATAGAATCCGGAACTTAAGGTTCTTTTTATAGTGCCAAAGAAAACAGGGGACTGGAAATAAATTCTGGATCTCAATGAACTAAACAAGTCAGTTCAAAGAACCAGGTTTCAGATGGTCACAGTTCAGTCCATTCTCCCTTTTTTGGGCAAGGATGATTGGATGTGCTCACTAGACCTTCAGGATGCATACACATATAAAGATGAACAGATGATCCAGAAGGTATTTATGCTTCTGGCTGGGAGCCAGTCATTACCAATTCAGAGTACTGCCCTTTGGACTCACCACAGCCCCCCCAGTGTGTTTATCAAATGCATGGCAGTAGTAACAGCTCATGTTAGACTGCAGGGATTCCGTGTTTCCATACTTGGATGACTGTCTCGTACGTGCTCCGACCAGACATCAACTCATATTGGCAAAGGACCAGGTTCTCCAGACTTGCTCACTTCTGGGGATAACTATAAACTGTGAGAATCTCATCTACAACCTACCCAGAGCCTAGAGTTTATAGGAGCAATTCACAGTATGAAAAATACCATTTCATTCTTGCCACTATGAAGAGTCCAATAAGGTCACAAGTGAAAAAGATAATCTGCAACGTCACAATTTTGGCCCATCTGGTCCTTCAAGCCCCGGGATCAAAGGCAGCAGCAATAACATTAATACCGCTAGCCAGATTTTACATGAGAATTCTTTCAATGGATGCTAGCCACACAATTGTCAATTCTTTATCAGTCTCTTACCAGATAAGAATCACTCAGACATGCAAGAGACACCTGGAATGGTGGATTCATTCAGATAGTTCTTCTAGGCCATGTATTCATTCCACCCAGCCCAAGGTTAGTGATCATAGATGCTTCCCAGTTAGGGTTGGGGCCATAATCTGGAGAATCTGGGGAAGACTGTCCATGGCACCTGGTCACCCAAGGAGGCCAAATTGCATATAAATGTCTTGGAGATGAGCAGTGCTGTTAGGGTTGCAAGCATTCCAAAATGCTCTCCCCTTGGGGACCATTGCAATATAAACCAACATGTCAATGGTCTGGTACATCAACAAATAAGGAGGCACCAAATCCTACCCATTGTGTCAAGAAGTTCTCAGTGTGTGGCAGTGGGTGATCTATTCCATTCGCGTTCTCTTAGCAAAGTACATTCCAGGGAAATCCAATGCAATTGCAGACAAATTGAGCAGGTGCATTTTTCTACCCCACAAATGGTCCCTCAGCAAGAAAATTGCAAACAAGATCTTGGTCAGTGAGGCCAGCCTTGCTGTGATCTATTTGCCTTCCCTCTGAACAAGTGAAGCAGCTACTTTTCCCTAATCCCCTCAGAGGGGGAGTCTCAGGGATGCTCTACTTCATGATTGGCCTACAGTCTCTCTTATGCATATCCTCCCATTCCTTTAATTCACAAATTCCTTCAGAAAGCTTCCACGTTGAACAGCAAAGTCATCCTCCTTACTGTGTATTAGCCTCGACAGATTTGGGTTCCCTTTCTTTGGCCTCAGCTGATTCAACTACCTTTGTTTCTGGATCCAACTCCAGACCTTCTGACTCACCCAGCAGAGCTGATGCACCCAGATTTGGCAAACCTCAGGCTGACTGCCTGGCTTCTCCAATTCCATTGATAACCAGAAAAAGCAATGCTTTCTTCCCCTGTCCTTCATATTTTGATGTCATCCCATAAGCTTTCCACCAGGAAACTGTACTCCAGCAAATGGAAAATGTTTGCTTTGTGGGCACAAAAACTTAACTGAACCTTTTACAGCTCCCATATGTAATATATTGGGTTTTTATCACATCTCTTTGAAGGAGCTAGTTCTTCTAGAGTTAGTCCAGTTAGCAGCAATATCAAATTTCCATGTTAGGATAAATGGCTCTTCAGTAGTCTCAAGTTGAGCAAAGCATTTTTAATGGGCATACTGCTCTTAAGCGCCCCCCCCCTTAAAGATCCTATTCCTCCTTGGGACTGAAATGTAGTCCTGCAGTACGTTACTCAACCCCAATTGAGCCCACATCTACCTGTGACCTTAAATTTCTTTCATGAAAGACAATTTTCTTAGTAGCCATTAGTTCAGTCATAAGAATTTGAGATCCAAGCATTATTCTGAATCCCCCCATACTTGATTTTTCATAGGGACAAGAGTGACTTTACATACCAGTGCATCATTTCTTATGAAAGTGGTGTCATGATCCAATTTTGATCAGTCTATTAATTTGCCTGTACTCATCCTCAGATCTTATAACAAAAGTGAATATGCACTACTCTTATTGGATGTTCACAGGCAGTTGCGTTTTTACTTAGGACTAAGAACATCAGAAAATTAGGTCAGCTTTTTGTTTCATTTACAGAACCCACATTTGGTAAACCAGTTACCAAAGTTACCCAATGTAAATGGATAACTAATTGCATTTCCTTTGTGTATACCAAATTGGGCATCGCTCTGACAAAAACAGTTTGTGCTCATTCTACTAGATCCATGGGAACTTCCTCAGTGTTTCAACCCAGAATGTCCATAGGTATTTGTGCAGTGGCTGCTTGGGCTACTCACCATACCTTTATTACTCATTACAAATTAGATCTGGTCTCCAGAGGAAGAAAGGTATCTTTTGGTTTTGTGGTGCTCAGGAATATTCTTCCTTGAGTCCATCTTGGAAATTAGGTAGCTGGAGATTCTGTCCCATCAGTTCAAGACAGAATGAAAACTGACAGATAAAGAAGTTATGTACTCACCATAACATTCCATCTGTGCTGTCCATTTTCATTATTCCTCAACTCCCCTCCCACCAACCCCCATCCTAAAGGTTTCTGGAAGATGGGGTGTGTATTTACTTTTGTCCTTGTGTGTAACACCAGATATAGCTTCTTCATAGTAATTTTCATCTTTTACTTTCTATTATAGCAGCTAACAAGATCTGAGGCAACTGCGGTTGGTGTATTGTGGGTAAGGGAGAAGTTTGAGAGTTTTTGGTTGCCACGAGCTTTAGAAACTGCAGAGTCAGATCTGAGGGATTGGATCCCAAACCCATCAGTTGAGGAAAAATGAAAATGGACAACACAGATGGAACGTTATGGTGAGTACATAACTTTTTTACCAGCATACTTTGACTATGGTCAGATAGAAGAAATTAGTAAAATCTTTCTGCGTTTTTTGGCTTGTACCTACTCAGCACAGATCCTCGTGGTGGCCAGCAGTGTAATCCAAGCTTCAGAGAGCTAAAAAAGCGACTTTACCTGATTTAAGTATAATTTTTGTGGCTTTCCACTTCTATTTATCTAGCAACTGTATTTCGCCTGCTTGCTGATACCTTGTTACTGTTTTTCTGCATTTATTCTGTTTTTGCACTTGTTTCTCAATTTGTTACTTTTAAAATCTGTAACTGTTGCAAATTGTTTGTGTAGGCTGTGATAGCCGATTTATAGCATTTATAAGTGTTTACTGTATCTGTTTCTGCTTGTTTTCTGAAAAAAAAAAAATATATCTCTTGTTTTCCCGCCTTACTAAGCTAGAATAGTCCAGTTTCAGAGCTTGCTGATCCCTGGGCTTTGTTTGCAGTTCCTGTTACTGAATCTTTACCTAATTTGGAACAGAGGAGGTTCCCTTGCTTACCAGTGGGAGTGGGAAGCATTGAGCTGCCTGTTGGTCCAGTTTTGTGAGGTTTCAGCCAGTAACTTGTAGTTTATTGGTCGTTTTGGGCCAATTCCTAGCTTCTTTCAGCCCCCTGATATAAAAAACGCTAAACGTGCGTTTTTTGGCTTGTACCTACTCAGCACAGATCCTCGTGGTGGCCAGCAGTGTAATCCAAGCTTCAGAGAGCTAAAAAAGCGACTTTACCTGATTTAAGTATAATTTTGGTGGCTTTCCACTTCTATTTATCTAGCAACTGTATTTCGCCTGCTTGCTGATACCTTGTTACTGTTTTTCTGCATTTATTCTGTTTTTGCACTTGTTTCTCAATTTGTTACTTTTAAAATCTGTAACTGTTGCAAATTGTTTGTGTAGGCTGTGATAGCCGATTTATAGCATTTATAAGTGTTTACTGTATCTGTTTCTGCTTGTTTTCTGGAAAAAAAAAAAAAAAAAAATATCTCTTGTTTTCCCGCCTTACTAAGCTAGAATAGTCCAGTTTCAGAGCTTGCTGATCCCTGGGCTTTGTTTGCAGTTCCTGTTACTGAATCTTTACCTAATTTGGAACAGAGGAGGTTCCCTTGCTTACCAGTGGGAGTGGGAAGCATTGAGCTGCCTGTTGGTCCAGTTTTGTGAGGTTTCAGCCAGTAACTTGTAGTTTATTGGTCGTTTTGGGCCAATTCTAGCTTCTTTCAGCCCCTGATATAAAACGCTAAGCGTTTGCGATTTAAGCGCAGTTCTGTGAGCTGCTACTGTTGCACACTAGGGCAGCGCCGGTTAAGCAGATTTAAACTATTAGGGCTACCTAAATTACACTCTTCAAATTTTCCCTTAAAACTACCTTCCTCGAACTATACTACTGATCTAATCAGCGTATCCTATAACTAAAAAGATCATCTCTACTTGACTCCAAGTAGACTATTCTCTATCTGTTAAACCTAACACTTGCTCCTACAGTACTTATTACCTTGATACGGCACTCTTGTCATAGATAGTACCCCAAAAAGGCAACCCCCCATTTCTCGGTCACCCACATCCCCCAGTATCTTTTTTAAAGTTTTTTGTCTTTCCTTCTAGCATGTCGAGGGATCAGTTGCTAGTGTCCTCTCCTGCTCAGCTGGTGAACCTGGGAATATTGAGGCAATGTTACAATTGCCTCATGTACACAGACAACCCTCTCCTCCTCCCACAAAACACAAATACATGCGAGAGATGCAACTATACGGCCAAACTGGAGGCTGAGCTCTCTCAACATAGGACTGGCAAGACCAGTCAGGAGGAGAAGGTTACCACACACACTATAGACCCAGTCTCACATAGTACCATTACAACCTCAAATCATACACATAAACACACAAAGACATACTCGGAGGCTCTGATCAAAAATCTACCAAAACAGCAGAGGCCACCAAAGCAGACACCCAAACAACCACCACCTCAGAACACAACACCTGCAACACATAGACCTCACAGTCAGAGTGTCAAACAGTCACAGCCCTTAAGGCCAAACACAATGCCAGACACACTAGTCATTGGTGACTCCATAGTCAGACACACTGACGTCCCGCTCACCAGACAGAGTAAGGAGAAGGTCACAGTAAGCTGTCTGTCGGGCGCTAGAATCCGCCACATAACGCAAGCACTCAGGTCTCTCAACAGCAGGTACAAATATGACTCAGTCATTGTCCATGCTGGTGTAAACGACCTGAGACGTACTCCTTGGACTACATGAAAAGAGACATTGAGGAGCTCTCTGATTATGTAGCCCAGGCAGGTATGACCCTGACCTTGAGCAGTATCCTACCTTCACCAAGAATGATGCCACAATACAGAGATAAGATGATCAGCTTTAACAATTGGCTTAAACACTGGTGTCATTCAAAGGGGATCCAGTATCTGTCTGCCTGGGATGACATGCTGGACAAGCCACGCTGCCGCAAGGGACGGCTTGCACCTGTCACCCTGGGATTCCGGATATTGGCAAAGGCTCTTGCCACCCCATAGTGCCTTTTTAGGCAAGGCTCAAATTCTAAACCTACCACCCTAGAACACAAAAAGGAAAAAACTAAGGGTAATGCTGCTCAATGCCAGAAGTCTAAATCTCAAAATGCACGCACTCGAGGCCCTTCTCAGTATGGAGAACATCGATGTCTGTGCTGTGACAGAAACCTGGTTCAAGGCTCCTGAGAGCACCCCAGCGCTATCAGGTTTTACCTCATATCATGCGTTCCGGCCCCAAAATCCGGACAATACCAAGAAAGGAGGAGGGGTATCCATATTCATCAAGGACACCCACACCTCAAGACTGGTGGCAACGCATGATGCATCGGAGACCATCCAGGTGCAATTAACCGTAGGCAAGACTGCTCTGCAAATTGTAGCATGTTACAGGCCACCCTCACAAACTCAGGAACCTCACATGGCCTTCCTGAAAACACTAGAGGGGATAAATGGATCACCAAACACCATCATACTAGGTGACTTCAATTACCCTAATATAGACTGGGAACACTACTCAAGCCCAAACACCCTAGCCCAAAAGTTCCTGGAATTCATAAACTCAGATGCCATGGAACAACTAGTCACCATCCCACAAGAGGAGATAACATACTTGATCTCATCATCACGAACATGGGAGCACAATGTTCAACACCGGAAGTATACCCCTCACTGGTGAAATCAGATCACAAACTAATCTCGCTGGAGGTCCTCATCCCACCCCCACCTGAAATAAAAAAGACCACAGTAAAGAACTTCTCAAAAGCCGACTTCACACTTCTAAAGACTAGTGTGCTCTCCTTTAAGGCCTCCGAACCGGCGGAAAACAGTACTCAAGCCGCTGAATCACTTACAAATGCCTTCTACCAGCACCTGCAGGACTGCATGGATAAGGCAATCCCAAGCAAAACAAAGACTCTTTGTACCAAAGGCAAGCGTCCAGTCTGGTGGACCCCAGCCATAAACAAACTCTACAACAAAAGGAGGAAGCTACTACAAGATAGAGCAAAATCCTTAAAAGGTAAGACACCCTTGATCACTATAAGTAAAAACTAAGAGCTCTCATAAAATCATCCAAAGCAAATTTCGAGAGAAAAATAGCTAAAGACTCAAAAGACAATCATAAGGCCTTCTTTAGCTATGTTAGAAACCTAGGAGGAAACTCCCAGATATGCTCAGAACTAGTTCAAAATGATGTGAAGATTACTGATCCTACAGACATTGCCAACATACTGGCTGACAGGTTCAGTGCAAACTTCTCCCCTCCCCAAAGGAGAGATATCTATACCAAATGATTGCAGCCCCCAAACATCTCCAGCCCAAGTGAGAACTGCTCTCTCCAAAGCAAAAACACAGCATCCATGGGACCTGATGGTGTCCCCGGCTGTGTGCTCCACGAACTCAATGAGGAATTAAACCCACAGCTAGGACAGCTGTTTAATCAAAGTCTTACCTCTGGATACGTACCCAGGGAGTGGCGCACTGCAACTGTGGTCCCACTTCACAAAGGCGGTGCCTCCACCGACCCTGGAAATTACCGGCCCATTAGCTTGACAAGCCTTATCTGCAAAGCCATGGAGAGGATCATAATGGACCTCATAAATAAAGACATAGGGAATTTGCAGACTTTGGATCCAACCCAGTTTGGCTTTGTCAAAGGCAGATCATGCCTTTTAAACTTGGTTGACTTTTTTGAAACAGTCACCAAAGCCATTGATGAGGGAAAAGCAGTCCATACAGCCTACCTCGATCTGGCTAAGGCCTTCGATACAATACCCCACTCGGGTATCATTGAAAAACTCATCAGCTTAAATGTTAACCCATACATCACAAGATGGGTTGCAAACTGGCTGAGTGACAGAACCCACAGGGTCAGAGTTGCTGGCGCCATGTCAGACTCAAAGCCTGTCACAAGTGGTGTCCCACAGGGCTCAGTCCTGGGCCCACTCTTGTTTGGCATCTACTTTTCTGAAGTACAAGCAAACACAGGAGGGTTATGGCTGACAAAGTTTGCAGATGACTGCAAACTGGGCCATAGTAGAAAACACATCTGACACAGATATCCTTCAGAAGGGTCTCACAGAAACGGATAACTGGTGCCAGAGCCACGGCCTAAAGTTAAATGCCAAAAATGCATAGTCATACCCTTCGGGAAAAACAAGGTTACCCCTAGCTACCAAATAGGTGGCAATCCACTGAGCACAGAAGAAGTTATCAGGGACCTGGGGACCCAGGTTGATAGTAGTCTGTCATTCGACACCCATGTAGCTAAAGTAGTCAGGAAGACCTTCTACATTGCCCACCTTATCATGAAGGGATTCTCATCTAGATCAAGGGAGGTCATAGTCTCCCTTTACTCATCACTCATCAGACCAATGATTGAGTACAATGCCCCATTCGAATGTATCTGACCCGACACTTGCAGCAGCTGGAGAGGCCACAAAGTTCCTCACCAAAAGGATAAAGGGTCTCAAAAATCTGTCCTATGCTGCCCGACTGAAAGAACTCCAGCTCTATTCAGTCGCCACCGCTTGCTCAGAGGTGACCTTTGCCTAACATACAAGGCCATGTCAAACCCAGATTTGATGAATATGCTTCACCTCAAAAATCTAGATCCATCAGAGCCACAAGGGCGGAGACTTAAACCTCGACACGGCTATTAATAGGACGTGCTGGAGGGATAGATTCATCACCCAAAGACTCCCTATGCTGTGGAACAAAATCCCGGTACATGTGAGGCAGAGCACCTCGCTGGCCTTGTTCAAGAGAAATCTTGACCAATGGATGGGAGATCGCAGATATACCCCAGGGATTACCTCAGTGTCACTGCTCGAAAGAGGCACAGCAAAATAATGGGTATAGTTCCCCATACTAAAGGGGTGGCGTAAGCCACAAAACGATGGGCTAGGCTTGTAAATGCCCTCGGGCAGATAGCCTAGTATGAACCTATGAACCTATGAACCTATTAACCAAAGATCAAATATTATTGCCTAGGCTATATTATCTAGTCATCTCTGTTCTAGAGAAGTATACTCAATGTGTTTTAGTTCCCCTCTACGAACTGCAACTTTGTGAATACTTTATCTACTGACAATGCCCTTTTAAACTTGTTTGCATCTATTAACATATTTGCACTATATGTATAAGTTCACACTGTATGAACTGAAGCTGAATTTTCACGTCATTTTTCTGTATTTAGGTTTTGTAATAACTTTAACTGTAAACATATGCCAATGTGGAGCTTTTTCCTTGGGCGTCTGCTGAAAATGGGATATTATCCCATTCAGATTTTCACGGTAAACAAATGTTAGAAATAAATGTCAGAAATAAAAAAAAAAAAATAGGTACACCAACATATTTGTGGAAAATGATTATTCATTGTACACAGGAGAGAAGTAATTTTTTTCTGGGGCAGGTGTGAGATTCAAGCTGGTATGTTCAGCTTTCTTCAGAATTTTTTTCCTGCAGACATTTTTAAGAAAGCCCATAGTAACGCTTTGGAACAACTGGAAATGTTTCAACCTGTCACCCCTGGGCTTCCGGATATTGGCAAAGGCTCTTGCCACCCCCATAGAGCCTTTTTTAGGCAAGGCTCAAATGATAAACCTACCGCCCTAGAAAACAAAAATGGAGAAAAACTAAGGGTAATACTGCTCAATGCCAGAAGTCTAAACCTCAAGATGCACGCCCTCGAAGCCCTCCTCAGTATGGAGAACATCGATGTCTGTGCTGTGACTGAAACCTGGTTCAAGGCTCCTGAGAGCACCCCAGCACTATCAGGTTATACCTCATATCATGCGTTCCGGCCCCAAAATCCGGACCGAACCACAAAAGGAGGGGAGTATCCATATTCATAAAGGATACCCACACCTCCAGGTTAGTGGCAACGCACGAAGCATCGGAGACCATCCAGGTGCAATTAACCATAGGTAAAACTGCCCTACAGTTTGTAACATGCTACAGACCACCTTCTCAAACTCAGGAAACCCACACGGCCTTCCTGAAGACACTGGAGAGTATGAATGTCTCTCCAAACACCATCATATTGGGTGACTTCAACTACCCAAACATAGACTGGGAACATTACTCAAGCCCCAACACCCTAGCCCAAAGGTTCCTGGAGTTCATAAACTCAAATGCTATGGAACAACTAGTCACCATTCCCACAAGAGGAGAAAATATACTAGACCTGATCATCACAAACATGGGGACAAAATGCTCCACACCGGAAGTATATCCCTCATTGGTGAGATCAGACCATAAATTAATCTCACTGGAGATCCACATCCCGCCCCCACCCCCAGCAAAAAAGACCACAGTGAAGAACTTCTCAAAAGCAAACTTCACACTTCTTAAGACTGGAGTGGTATCCTTCAAGGCCCCCGAGCCAGTGGAAACCACAACCCACGCCTTCTACGAGCACCTCCAGGAATGTATGGATCAAGCAATCCCTAATAAAATCAAGACCCTTTCCACCAAAGGCAGGCGCCCGGTCTGGTGGACCCCAGCCATAAACTCTACAACAAGAGGAGAAAGCTACTACATGACAGAGCAAAATCCCTAAAAGGGAAGGCATCTCTGATCAATACTAGCAAAAAACTACGATCACTCATAAAATCATCCAAGGCCAACTTTGAGAGAAAAATCGCTAATGACACAAAAGACAATCATAAGGCCTTCTTTAGCTATGTTAGAAACCTGGGTGGAAACTCCCAGATATGCTCAGAATTAGTCCAAAATGATAAAAAAATCACTGAACCCACAGACATTGCCAACATACTGGCAGACAGGTTCAGTGCAAATTTCTCCCCCCCCCCAAAGGGAGAAATATCTGTCCCACCAGAGTCTAGCCTCCCAAACATCTCAGATGCCCAGGTGAGAGCTGCTCTCTCTAAAGCAAAAAACACAGCATCAATGGGACCGGACGGTGTCCCCGGCTGTGTGCTACGAACTCAATGAGGAACTAAACCCACACATAAGGCTGCTGTTTAATCTTAGCCTTACTACAGGATCGTGCAAGAATGGCATACGGCAACTGTGGTCCCACTCCACAAAGGCGATGCTTCTACGGACACTGGAAATTACCGCCCCATAAGCTTGACGAGCCTCGTCTGCAAAGCTATGGAGAGGATCATAATGGAACTCATAAATAAAGACATTTGGGACCTACAGACACTGGATCCTACCCAATTTGGCTTTGTCAGGGGCAGATCCTGCCTCTTGAACTTGGTCGACTTTTTCGAAACAGTCACTAAGGCCATTGAGGGTAAGGCAGTTCACACAACCTACCTTGACCTAGCAAAAGCATTCGACACAATACCCCACTCGGGCATCATAGAAAAGCTCACCAGCTTAGATGTAAACCCATATGTCACAAGATGGGTTGCAAACTGGCTCAAGGACAGAACACACAGGGTTAGAGTTGCTGGTGCCATGTCAGACTCTAAGCCGGTCCTGGCGGTGTCCCACAGGGCTCAGTCCTGGGCCCCCTCTTGTTCGGCATTTATTTTTCTGAAGTGCAGGCAAACCTAGGGGGATTGTGGCTGACAAAATTTGCAGATGACTGCAAACTGGGCACCATAATTGACACTCCATCAGACACAGACATCCTCCAGAGAGGTCTCATAGAAATGGATAACTGGTGCCAGAGCCATGGCCTTAAGCTAAATGCCAAAAAATGTATAGTCATACCCTTTGGGAAAAACAAGCTAACCCCTAATTACCACATAGGTGATAATCCATTAAACACGGAAGAAGTTATCAGGGACCTGGGGACCCAAGTTGACAGTGACCTCTCTTTTGACACTCACATTGCCAAAGTGGTTAGAAAGACTTTCTACATTGCCCACCTGATCATGAAGGGAGTCGCATCCAGATCAGGAGAGGTCATTGTACCCCTGTACTCTTCACTTATCAGACCAATGATTGAGTACAACGCCCCATTCGGAATGTACCTTACCCGATACCTGCAGCAGTTGGAAAGACCCCAAAAGTTCCTCACCAAAAGGATAAAGGGGCTCAAACATATGTCATACGATGCCCGACTGAAGAAACTCCAGCTCTATTCAGTCGCATACCGTCTGCTCAGAGGTGATCTGTGCCTGACATACAAGGCCATGTCCAACCCGGAATTAATGGACATGCTCCACCTCAAAAAATCCAAATCCACCAGAGCCATGAGAGCAAGAGACTTAAACCTCAACAAGGATATAAATAGGACGTGCTGGAGGGACAGATTCATCACCCAGAGACTCCCTACACTATGGAACAGAATCCCAGTCCATGTGAGGCAGAGCCCCTCACTGACTCTGTTCAAGAGAAATCTTGACGAGTGGATGGGAGATCGTAGTTTTGCCCTGGGAATCATCTCTGTGTCACTGCTGGACAGAGGCACAGCAAACTAATGGGTATAGTATTCTCATCCTAAGGAGTGGTGAAAGCCACACAAACTCTGGCTAGGCTTATAAATGCCCTAGGGCAGATAGCCTAGTATGAGCCTATGAACCTATTAGCAAAGAAGTGCTTGAGCAACAAAAAAAGTCAACAAATATCAGTGCTGAGATGATCAGGAAGATGATGTGCAGCAGAGTACAGTTCATAAAAAAGTGACACCTGTGAAGGATCATTCCCACTAAATGTAATTTCCATATGAACTGTCTGCAAAAAGTGGATGGAAAACACTGTTCAACTGAAGGAAGAACTGTAAAGCAGAACTCCTCAAATGTTGAGGCAGAAATTAAATGGACTGAAGAAGTAACTTAATTTTTGTTTAATATTTGTGTAAATGTTTCCAGATGTAAATTGAATATTTTGTAAATCCGTCTCTATAGTGAGTAGTCATGTATTTTACATATGAGGTGGGGGCATTTTCAGTGACTGCTGAATATGCTAGGACTATTAAAAGTATTTGGTTGTATTACTTCCAAATTTTACTCGTAACAAGATAAGAGAAGAAAGGCTGTAAAGAAGCAAGTTAATGGTAATATGTGATTTTTGACTGCTGGCAGGGGTGATGTAAATGTGTGTTACTGTATTACATGTAGAGTTAAATGCATTTTCTGTTTTCATACACTGGATATCTAATTTTCTTGCTTTAAGCTACGGACACTTTTGTAGGCAAAAAGACGTATGAAAAAATAAACATGAAAAATGCTGATTCTTAATATTTGCAAAGTAGCTAGCTGTTATCTCCCATTAGAGAATGGGTGACCTGTAAATCACAACCTGATTGGAGAACAAATGTTGTCCAGCAGGGTGTTAATCTGCAGGTGATACCTGCTGAAAAATGAGTCCGCCACTTCACAGCAGCATATCAAGCTGCCGTGGAGCTTGGACTGAAAAATATAACAGCTGCCATTATTTTACTCTCACTAAGCAGTTTTGCTGTATAGCGTATAGCAACTGTAAAATAAAGAAAAAATTAAGTGTGTGTGCAAGTATGTGTGTGTGAGACATCGAGTTTTTTACACACTCCTAAATAGCGCTCGACTGTTATCTGGGTTGTTTGTGTGGGAGAGGGGGAGCACATCATAGGCCTGATGGGAGACTTTATGTTGAAGTTGCATTTTACTTCATAAGGGCCTTAGGATAATGCTTATTCCATTGTCTGATCAGTTCTCTAGGAAGTTGATGTCAACTTTTGCATTAATATTTTACTACATGTATATATTCTGCCATTTAGTTGTAAGGTAAAAGTGTGTTGGGGATGCTTTGCTGCATTTTTTACTATTTAAATTTATGTTTTTACACGTATGTAAGCTGAATTGATGTGGTTCTGTATTTTAAGAGCTGGTTAATATTTTTATGCTCCCTTTTTATTGCTGTGTGTCCCTTTTTACATATCCTTGCTATACCATTAAACAGCCTTTGACTTATAATTTTCATTGACAAATATATTGTATATGATATTTGGCACATATTTATAAAGTGATCACTTGTTTGATACCTATTGGAAATGCTAACATAATTTTCCTGAGATTATACATGGTGTTTTGGTTTGTTGTCAGTGGAATATCAAGGGCATTTTGTGTGGTTCTTGGAAACCACTTCCTTGACTGATGTTCCTTTCACTGCTGTGTATCTGGTCTATAGTTCTGTGATCTAACAGTATAGCATTGTCCTGAATACTCATTGATTTAAATACAGTGTAACCTACTGCAGTAGCTTTTTTTATTAGTGTTTCAAACTGATTTGAGAAGAGTGTGTGAATTGGGCCAAGGTATGTTCATTGCCTGAAATGGAATCAGCAGTGTTTCAGTGTAACTAGAAATGTGGTGGTGGTGGTTACTTTTATTACTCCAAACTGTACTGCCATATCAGTTTTGCAGCTACAGATTGTTTAAATGTAGTGAAATGGCAATAGTTCTAAAAATGTAGCAGAATGACACTGATAGTTATTTTTAATTTATGTACTGTTTTTTTAATTTATGTACTGTTCAGGTTATTAGTTATGTTGTTTGCCCCTTCACTCATATGTTGGAACTACCAGTGTTGCATGCTTTTTATATATGTAAATATGTATGTATTTATGTAACTATTGCTTTCTCAACTTTTCTTCCATATGTTTGTAAATTATTGTAATGCTTTAAGTCTGTTTTTCATATGGAAACTTTTATGCCTGTGTGTAACAGTGGTCTGCCTTACTTGATGTGGTATTCTTGCTGTTTGTAACCTGTGCAGTGGTTGAAGTAGAAACTTTCTGGAGCATCCCACTTAGGTTCACAAATTGTGTGCCACCCATATGTATGTGTAACAGGTTTCTTATTAAGCAGTACCGTGCCTCACTCTTTTGTGAGAACATTCAGTAGATATACTTATTGGATTCTCAGTGGAAAGCCCTGCCTAAGTGTATACTCAGTTTATGGTACTGTGCATCTAAATTATATGACAGTTGATACGTCTTCAGGGATTAGACTTGGTGATGCATTTTAGCAAATGATTTTGTGTGGGGCAAGCCACTCCCACACTATTCTGTGGTCCTCTGATTCCAGAGTCATACCACCTTGAAGAAAAAACAAGTTTTTACACAGAAAATGGGTCTTGTAGCCATTTCTTGTAGGGTATGACCTCACAGTTTTAAATAAATATAGCCTGGTTGTCATACCTGCTTGTAAAACCATTTGTTAAAACAGCGTTCCTGAATCACCTTTAATGCCTCATCCTTGTAAGATAGTCAGTCATTGGAAGCAGTCTTAAATCTGCATGAAAATATTAGCCTCTCATATAGCCCCCCAGATCTAGTTTAACACCATTCAGGGTCTGCAGCTTGGTCCTTTGCTCTGCTGGGTGTTTTGTTTTCTTGAACTTGGTGAGATTTTCTTTACCTTAACCTTTAAAGTCTTTTCCTGTTAGTTGTATGTAGTGTTTGAGGTAGTGTGAGGGTAGTTAGGTAGCATAAAACCCTTTTTTGTCTGTACCACCCCCCACGTCTTAGTTTATCTATTTTTACGTGTGTGTGTGTCTGTGGTAAGCATAGACAAAAGGGTTTAAAAAGTGCAGCTCTTGTGGGCACAAACTGCCGTCACAGAATGCACACCTCAGATGTGTTGCTTCTGTCTGGAGCATTTAGACTTTAGTTGCTTTGGCTCTTGTGTTAAGCACAAGGCCAAGCTCATTTTAAAGGGGCACTGGCTCGTTTCATAACTCATTTCTTTTCTTCGGACCAAGGCATAAACATTGCCACCCACTTTGCTAATCACCGCCCTCTTTGAGACATCACACGTGACGTCACAAACAATCCCACTCACGGCATTAACTTTCTTTAAACATTTCTGTTTCAGTCCTGTATGCAGGCAAAGATCTCCCCTTGACGTTTGAGTTCCCATGTAGCGAGTTGCTTCTGTATTGGACTTGCAGGTAAATTTAACAAGTTCTACTTACAGCACATTTAATAATTTGATTTATAAAGTAAGCCCCGGTGATTGTTTTTCTG